>NW_024396366.1:11574239-11735986 GCF_016617805.1 Bactrocera tryoni | reverse complement strand
GTACCGATTCAGAGTTGTACTGAATCGGTGAAGATGCAAATCGTGTGCAGTATCTAATTAAGCTGTCACTCTCAGAAATGAATTTACTATACGAAATGTCTTCGCCTTTTTTTGCTTTGTAGCATCTTGATTTAAGCGTGTAGCTTCTGCAGGTATACATGGACTTTTGTCGTCAGTAATCATTTTTGGATTTCTTAAGGATTTTGCTTTAGATTCTTTTCAATCTATGCTCATTCAGAAAATTTAAATTAGTAAAATACACATATATTTTATTATAATAGATAAATATGGTACCGAAAACTGTTTTCAATAAATATGAGTTGTTATTTCCGAAAATTAATTCAAGAGCGCGTTTATCGTTTTCATTAATCGCGTTTGTATTTACTTGTTTTTTTTTTTGAAAAAATATTTGTTTTTTTTTACGGATTTATTCGTATGCCCTTGTATAACTAGGTCATACATGTGGACGTTATGTGCATATAGCATGCGTTAAATGCTTTTTGTGCAATTATACTTACAAGGAACAAGAAAAATGCTTAGAAATTTCAATATATAGTATGTATGTATGTACGTACAAAGGTAATTAGCATGTGAAATATTTAATTTGTTCAACCAATGATGTTTGAAGCGGTATTGTCTGTATAATTTGCAAGTAAATTCCTCTCACAGCTTAATGATATGAAGCGATATTGCTAGAATAATTTTCAAGTATCCCTCTCACAGTTAATAAGCTAAAGCGGTATTGCCAGATTAATTAAAAAATAAGTACTTGAACTTTTTTTGTGAATTGTGTATATTTGTATACATTTAAAAAGCAAGGAATAATAATTTATTTAGTTAAATATATAAATATATCTACACTAATATTATAAAGAGGAAAGATTTGTACCTATTTTTGTATGCTTGTAATGAATAGGCTCAAAAAGTACTCTGCCGATTTAAAAAATTCTTTCACCAATAGAATGCTACATTCTTCCAATTTGACATAGGCTACATTTCATACATTTTGAAAAAAATTAAGGATCTTTGGTAAAATTTGAACAATGTAACCGAAGGTGTAGAAAAATGAGTCTTAAAATGTCTTTCGTCGAATGCGCTGAATACTGAAGCACATCATAATGTCTACAAAAAACTCCGCCATAGCATATGTCCAACTATTGTAGTTATGTCACTACAACAACTTTTTTCATTTTAAACATTAATGAAAATGCTAACCAAATTCAAACCATGCTATTTATATGTTTATATTAATGTATATTTCAACTCAAAGAATACAGTACAGCCAGTGGAAACACCGCCAGCAACAAAATTAACATTGAAAATTTTTTCTCAACTTTCGCCAGTGATCCATTTACGAGAACGTTGCTCTATTCGGAAATACCCTGATATTATACATCGAATGCATCGTCGAAATTATCATAACTACGATTCCTTAAGTGCACGCGCAATGTTAGCTGCCAAAAATACCGATGTTGTTGACTTAAACTGGAAGATTCAAAGTCAAATTCCGGGAGACTTGCGCTCATACAAATCGATCGATCGTCGTGACAGTGAAGACGGCGCCGTGAATTATCCAGTGGTATTTCTAAATTCTTTGGACAGGCTTGGTATGCCACCGCATCATTTGCGTCTCAAAGTAGGATCGGTCGTTATTTGTTTCGCAATCATCATGCCACGAAACTGTGTAATGGAACCCGACTGATTGTGACGCACCTATCGAACACAAGGGGCAGAATGCTTGATTCCACGAACTCCTTTGAGTTCTAACGATTTCCCCTTTTCAGTTCAAACGTATTTCGTTTCCAGTGAAAATTGCATGTGAGATGACAATCACCTAAAGATTGTCGCATAGTGTGAGGCATAAATTTGGAAATGTTATGTTTTTTACACGGCCGCGGCGTGCTCACGAGTTGGAAAATCATCTTTTCTGTACACCGGAACAGAAACCAAAAAATGTTGTTTATCAAGCTGCGTTACATTGAAAACAAAAAAAAAAAAATTAAATGATAAATTTAACTTTCTTTTCATTTCAAAACACATAATTTCACGCAGGACAACGGCTGCGGGGCCAGCTAGTATATATATATAAGATTACCGGACTCGTTGTGTGTGGGGAACGAGAGATACTATAAATTATTTCACCACACTCATCGTCAAATTTCGACCCCGGCTCGTATAAAGTAAAATTGAATGTCTCTAACGCATTTGGTTATGGGTTTACCGCACTTTTACTATTTTTTAACAAAACTGTTATATGGAGAGTGGTCGGGGTTATCTTCCGATTTCATCCAATTTTACACTGTCGGGGTTCTTATACGATATGTTTTAAGCAAGTACAGTAGTGGTTTACGAGATATGTACTATTAACCTATTAGATAGCAGACCAGGCCCAATTTTTTTTATTTTTGGCCACAGCTGCCTCTTGCTAATGCAATCCTCTATGCCAAATAACATACATATTTATATCGGGTGATTTTTTAAGAGCTTGATAACTTTTTTTAAAAAAAAAACGCATAAAATTTGCAAAATCTCATCGGTTCTTTATTTGAAACGTTAGATTGGTTCATGACATTTACTTTTTGAAGATAATTTCATTTAAATGTTGACCGCGGCTGCGTCTTAGGTGGTCCATTCGGAAGTCCAATTTGGGGCAACTTTTTCGAGCATTTCGGCCGGAATAGCCCGAATTTCTTTCTTCGGAAATGTTGTCTTCCAAAGCTGGAATAGTTGCTGGCTTATTTCACCAGCAGACTTTTGAACTGATGGCTGCATCCCGAAAATGCACTGTTTGGTGTGGTTTGTACGCTGGTGGAATCATTGGACCGTATTTTTTCAAAGATGCTGTTGGAACGCAACGTTACGGTGAATGGCGATCGCCTATCGTTCGATGCTAACAAACTTTTGTTGCCAAAAATGGAAGAACTGAACTTTGCTGACATGTGGTTTCAACAAGATGGCGCTACATGCCACACAGCTCGCGATTCTATGGCCATTTTGAGGGAAAACTTCGGAGAACAATTCATCTCAAGAAATGGACCCGTAAGTTGGCCACCAAGATCATGCGATTTAACGCCTTTAGACTATTTTTTGTGGGGCTACGTCAAGTTTAAAGTCTACAGAAATAAGCCAGCAACTATTCCAGCTTTGAAGACAACATTTCCGAAGAGAATTCGGGCTATTCCACCGAAATGCTCGAAAAAGTTGCCCAAAATTGGACTTTCCGAATGGACCACCTAAGACGCAGCCGCGGTCAACATTTAAATGAAATTATCTTCAAAAAGTAAATGTCATGAACCAATCTAAGACGTTTCAAATAAAGAACCGATGAGATTTTGCAAATTTTATGCGTTTTTTTTTTAAAAAAAGTTATCAAGCTCTTAAAAAATTACCCGATATTTTAATTAAGTGCTTGGGCATGCCATTTTATAGGGTTGCGATTAATGGCGTTTTATGAGCGTGGCAGTGGTCCGATTACGCTCATCTACGGATTCGCCCTCGTCTCAATTCTTACTCAAGTTATCGCTTGCACAGACGGTCAGACACACAGTCACTCGAAATTTAACTCGCCTCGTCATCCTGATCGTTTATAAATGGTATATGTATAGTATATAACCCTATATCTATCTCGATTAGCTTTCGCTGATTTTATGTGAACAAAACTACATATATGTAATAGTATACTAATAAATTAGTATAGTATAAATAACGCTTAACGCTCGGCCGAAATATTCTGAATAGCTATAATTGTGATTGACACTTATTTTTTTGACTCAATTATTATTGTGAAAACGATTTTACTAAATAAGAACCAAATAATCGCAAACCGAAAATCAAACCGAGCTCATAAAAACTTTAACAGAAATATATAATGGCGCTGTTGGGTAATTAACCGGTGAATTAACCGATAGATGGCTTACAGTAATGATATCATTAAAATCATTTTTTTATTCTTGGCTTGATTGCGGGTATGTGCTTTTAAATTCGTAAAAACAAACAATTATTCATAAATTACACATATGGTATTACTAAATGTAACTATTTTTTGTAGAAATATTTATTATAAGTAGGAATTTATAATGCTTTGTAACCTATTAAACCCGTAGAAAAATGAAAGTATGAAACTGAAACATATTATGTGAACAAATTACAATTTTTAAACAAAAACATGTGAATTATTTAAGAATAAAGTACTCTACCGAAACGTATTTTAGGTATAAAATTCCTGATCGTAAATTGCATTAGAAATGTATATATTATTTTATAACTCGTACTCTCAGTAACATGAAAAATTTTATTATTTTTTTTTCGGCCAGTTTTTGTTTTATGAAATGAAATGTTCAGAGCAAAGGTCTCTTAAGAGAAGAAACTATCGATACTATCAATATATATATATTAACAGTCTATATAGAAACTTTACGATGACATGTTTGAAATGACCTTGTGTAGTGAAATTGTTATTTGACTCCATGAACCCTGTTAACGATCAGTTTTTTTAACTGTCAATTTAAAAGCTTCGTTGGCTTTTTCCAATAGTGACGCATTACGAAGATCGAAAACAATATTGAATTGTACACATTAGTGTTCGCAATTGAATATGTGTTAATTTGCAAAACACAAGTAAAAACACTTTTCTCCGGATTGGTGGCGCAAATAGAAAACTTTCTTCGTTTTAGTAATAATTCCAATAAATCTTGTATATACGTACATATAGTATACTTGTATGTATATATATATATATATATATGTATATTCGTTTTATCTATATTCCTTCCTTGCTTTTCCTGCCGCCGTGGATAAGTCTGTCGAATTCTTCAAAATGCCTGGAATGGAAAAGAAAACATTCCATAGAGAGCTCTTCTTCAATTACATCATCAATTGGTAAGGGGATGGATTGGGTTATCCCAGCCCAGCTGCAGCGACCTAGCGCGATTTCGTGTATTTTTCTGGTACCCATCTATGCGAGTTGTATTAGATTTGAATATATTCATGGGGCTGGAGAGGGTTAGGCTTTCGTTCATCCTGAAAGACGGTACAAAATTTCATGCCCCGACCAAGGATTTCACACCAATCAGTCTCTCTGCTTTCTTATTGAAAATGTTAGAGATATCTATTGATCTGCACTTAAGCGGAAATGTCCTAAGAAATGGGCTTTGAAAAATGCATGCCTATTAAGAGGATAGGTAAGAGGACACTACCTTGCACACTCTTCTTATTGTAGTGCAGGGCATACTCGGCATCTCCCAACCGGTATGAGCGGTGCTATGTGACACCTCTCTCGATACTGACAACAGCGTCAGCCCCGACCGAGGTAAGGGATATGTAGGGGCTAAATGAAAGTTTAGCACCATGGATGCCCTTTCGTCAGAAGATCGGGCGCAGTTTAAGGAGCGTGTCAAGCATGACACCGATGGCATGTCCTCAAGGCAGCGGCGCTCAGCAGGCTAAATCGGCTGCGGCCGCTGCGACTGTAGCGAGCACCACCAAAACTTCCCCCAGCAGACTCAGCTGCGGCGGATACCAAAAGTGCTCATAGAAGCATGAAAAAAATGAAAACAGGGGGCTGATTGTCTCGTCTACCACTAGCCAGCAGCCTTGGCGGGCATGGTGACCCTCGCAGCAAATGTATTGACGCTGCCAGCCTAAAGTTGTACCTGAAGTACCTCCAGTAGAGTACGACTTCTGAAGGCAGCGTACAGGCGGCCGAAGGACAATCCTCCGACAATGCCCTTAAAGGCATTCAAATGGCTGTGCGGCCTCCCAATGGAAAAATATTTAGAGGGTTTGGATACGCAGCGTCCTTCTATGGGGTCCATTTTAGAAAAGGCATATTGGAGAAATTTCCCAGCCAGACAATCTGGACATCCTGTTGATCCAAGAGCCATAGGTCTAAAAATGGAGGTCACAGGCCTCAAGCCAGACGCAAACAAAGTAGTCTGGAATCTTTCTGGTGAGGGACCAATTCTTGTATATTATTCCTGACACAGGAGCTATTTGGCTGTAACCTATTTCCCAGGAGAGGCATCTACAAAAACCCGAGAGGCTGTGGACAGACTGGTGAGTTACTGCAGGTCCTACAAAAAGGAAATTAGGTCTGCAATACAAAAAAATTTAGGAAATTCTGTAAAAACGTCACCTCTTCACCAGAAGCAGCTATGCTGCATAAGGCACTGGCCAAAGATAAGACTGACACAGTATTGACAAAGAAGAGATACGACGGCATAAACGATGGGAAACAATTCAGGAAGATCAGTGTCTACTCGTAGTAAGACAACTGTTTACTGCGACCTCGAACAAGAGGGCTATGACTTCGATCGAAATCTCCGGAGGCGAACGGTATCTTTTCAGCACTTTTTTAACAGGGAGAGCCGGTTCTACTGTCAAAGCTTGTTCGGCTGATGTGGGATAGCCTTGCACTGGCGGATATCTCGAGAATATGGAAGACCGCGAAGGTGATCTTTACACCAACCGTACGAAGGAAAGCTGCTCATTAGTTTTCATTGAAGGCGTTTTTCAAGCGGTGGTCCCTAAATCACGCGCACAATCATGTGTAGAGATGGTTCACCTTTTCAATTTGGCTCGTTTTCAAACGGATCTCGGCATTTCAAGCTCCTTACGTACAGATGCAAATGCAACCATTTCTTTTCGGAAAATGCAAAAGAACAGCTGGTACGACGAGGAGTGCCGTGTTACGATCAACCACAACACGTGCGGGATGGCATAGATACCGGGAATTGAAGAAGGAAGCGAGGCGCATTTGCAGCAAGTAACCGATAAATAGAGCATACTTTAATTCACGAGGGAACACTTCGTCAGCTTGCTGAATGAAAGTGAAGGCATAACATCAGGAGAAGGCGAACCCGATGCCCTAATCGATGACGATGGAGCAGACGCTCCATTGCCCGATCATGAAGAAGTCCGAAGAGCAGTTACCCGTCTGAAGAAAAGGGAATCGACACATTTCACTTCTTCGTCCATTTCAAGGTTGCTTTGGACAGTACGAAAAGGAGCTGCCTTTTCGCGGCAATGTCTGACACAGCTTTAGTGAGCCGTAACAAATGCCACATAATAGCATCAAGAATATTAGCCGAGCACTTAAGGTCTGTCGAAAAATGGCTAGCCAACTGGCGTATAAATGTAAATGAACAAAAATGCAAGCATGTTACGTTTTCACTAAGACCTAAAATGTGTCCGGCAGTAAAAATGAACAATATTCTAGTACCCCAAGCGAACGACGTAACTTATCTTGGTATTCACCTAGATAGAAGACTTACGTGGAGAAAACACATATCTAGTAAAATAACTTGCATGAAGATAAGAGCTGCAAATTTAAATTGGCTTTTAAATAAAAACTCCAAACTTAGCCTAGACAACAAAGTGCTTTTATATAATGCGGCCATAAAGCCGATTTGGATGTATGGCATTCAACTGTGGGGTACGACCTGTGCAACTAATATTGTTATAATACAAAGGTTCCAATCAAAAATGCTTAGAACAATCACGTGTTCACCATGGTACATGCGTAATGAAAATATCCATAAAGACCTTGGTATTTCTATGGTAAAGAAAGAAGTAGAAGACAGCAGAATTAAATATATATCTAAACTCCGAGATCACCCAAACCATTTGGCTAATGCTTTGGTACATTCCTGCGATCAAACACGCCTAAAAAGAAGAGATATGCCTGCGTACTAAGGAGCAACGTATCACCAAAACAGCTCAAACACTTGCTTGAGCTTGTCTAGTTTTTAAATAGATTTAAGATTTTAAAACTTATTGTTAGGCTTTTAAAACAAAAAGCAGATTCAATAAATAAAAAAGATATTGCAAAAAAAAAAAAATGTCTGAATTTGATACCTTGGTAAAACTAATACGGCTGTGTAAGCTGACGTTGAGCAACACCAAGAGCTGCCAAGATTGGGAGGGATCTCCCCGAGCCGTTACATACCAAACGAGGTTTCAGACTAAGGCTGCAGAACTAATCAGAGAAGGTACCAGAGAATACATCAGCTGGCGTACGTAAGAAACGACTGACGCGCTGTTGTTAACTCGGCTATAACCACGTGAGTGGTTTCTGCACCAGTCAAAAAGAAAAAGAAGAAGTAGAAAGGAAGGCCTATCCACTGACAAAATCCTTCTGACCAATTAGTCTAATTTCCTTCTTACTAAAAACCTGGAGAAGATTGTGAATTATAAAATAAGGTCTAACGCGCTGAAAATTGAACCCCTTCATTTTAACTAGCAGAGCAGGCATCTCAATTCGGGAATACAGAGTTCTCTGAAATGAGGGGACGTAATGTTATGCGCCTTCCTAGACGTCAAAGATGCTTTTGACAACACTTCTCATAAGAGCTTAGAAGGAGCACTGAAGAAAAAAAATGTGTCAGCACCGGTACGAAGATGGATAGAGGCCGTATTGCGTATCAGAATAGCTGAAACAGTAGTTGGGGATACCAAGATTCATCTCGTCACATCAAGGTGCTGCCCATAGAGCGGAGTGCTATCCCACTTGTTACGGACCCCGTAGTGCACGATCCACTACTTCTGCTAACTAACAATGTGATCCGCTTTCAAGTATATGCGGAAGACAATATTATTATAGCAGAGACAAAATAGAGTGTCCTCAAGTGCGAGTTAGTACAAAGAGGTTTATAACTGGCTAAAAGATTTTGCATTTAGGTGTAACTGCATATCAACCCCTCGCAGACGACCATAGTCTTTGCCTGGCCTCAGGAACCTAACCCTTCGGGGAATAGAAGAAGAGATGACTACTATGGCCTAAGGTACTAATAAGTGGTGTGCAACCTATCTGGTAAATCCTGGTTAAGAAAACCAAGGAATGTTAAGTGGTTGTACATCATGATAGTGCACCAGGATAATCAATTTTTGGCGGCATGCTCGACGTAAGCACTTGAGGTCATGCTTAAATTCAAACCTTTTAACCTAGTAATCGGTCACGCAAAACGCAAACGCAAACGCGCACTGCTTCAAATGATAGCAGAAGGGTTTAGCAGAGGTAAGGTAATTTCATCCCAGCGTATGAAGAACTTAAGTCGTGTGATACTACTGACTTTTCTCCCAAGGGGAGCATTACCAAAAGGGTAAACTTCCTCAGGAAGTTCAAGGTTACCCTTAGCAGTAAAGCTGAATGAATTCGTTCCACTCTCGAGCTATTGCTTAGGGATAGTACAATCTCCAACGGCTCGAAAGTGTCGGAAGGAATTGGCGCAAGAGTCTCAGGACCACACACACAAACTCTTCATACCTATGAGTAATTTTCCGCGCGTATTATAAGCAGTGGTTTTTGCTATAAGTCGGTGCGTAGAGATAAACATCCAATGCAACGAACGTATATTATTACAATATTATTACTCACTATACACTATCAGATCCATTCATCGCGGTTGTACCCCCTACCAGAAAGGAGCTACTCTGCAAGGATGAAGGAGTAGGTAAGGCGGGGTTGCTAATGAGTGGTTGCAACCTTATAAGGTTTAAATGTGTAATCAACCTCCCAAGGGACAAACTCAGGTAACTTGTCGCATTCTAAACTTGCCACGATAAGCTCAAGAAGCATTTATATAACATGGACTTCTTGTGCAAATTGCTGGTTCTGCCGCCTGAAACTCTAGAACACCTGCTAATGGGCTGCATAGACTGCAGATGCAGGAGATCTTCCACGATTTCGAAGGGCATGTAACAACGTTTTGCCGGAAGCGGTTATTAGAGCTTTACGTAGGTTTGGGTTGAAGCGAGCGTTAACCATCTCGCCTTCCAACTTCTTTGCGATAGAACGATGGAGGAATGCTTCTTCGGCTTGTTGGCAGTGTTAAATATTTAGGGCTTCTGCTAGACAGAAAGCTCTCGTGGAAATCCAACGTGAAGAAAAGAACAAGGAAAGCATCGATGCCGGAAAAAGCAGCACTCTCAATAAAATTAGCGGGTGTGTAACGAACTGCTCTTATCAGTATTTGTGGTGCACTACGAACCACTCCAACCCCCGAGGAAGGCATGGGAAGTTTGCGGTGAGGGTTGGTGGAGAACTCCACTCTGGGCAATTTTCCGTTAAATTTTAGGCTTCCTGACCTCTTTAAAGTTATCGGAACGTAACAAAATATTCCGATAGTAGCACAGCGATATTAGCCTTGAATTCGAAAGGTCTTTCTGGCTGTTTAACTTTGTAACAAATATATGCATATGTATCTCTATTTGTACTGTGTCAATCGTTAAATTGATAAAATGGTAATCACGCACATTTTTAAATAAAAATACCGTACAAAATAATTTATTAAAGAAATATTTAACTTTGTACAAATATTATTTTTTTTAAAATTATGTTTCGATTATTTAGGTACCGAATGTTGAAGATGTAGATAGCGCCAGATCGCTGCTGTCGATGTTCAAACAGTATCGCGCGGAACGGGTATCGAAAAACGTACATATATTGAGGTGCGCAGTGTGTCGAACGAATTGTTAACGTGCGAATTGAACCTCCAATCCCGATGTCCATCCTTTTTGTTGAGTTGTGTGGTGAGTTGTGTTGGTGTTGTGTGGTGATGTGAGTGTATGATGCCATCGGATGTGGTGTGTTGTGAATCCTTCCTAGGGTGCGCCAGTTTTTCCCGGGTAGAGTGGGGGGAAGCTTAACTCATTTAAACATCCCTGGCGAATGTTTTGCCTAGTATTATATGTATGTATGTATATGCAATTGCATGTACATACGTCGACATACTGCTAGTGATGTAGCATGGCGACCGTCGGATATTTGGTGTCAGAGTCCTAATTGATCCATATTTACACTTTTGTGTAGAAAACGGCTTTCATTTGATATGATTTTTAGGTGCTTGAGATAAGCAACTTTATTTTGTGTGTTAATTTGATTTTACTGACGACTTAACGGTTTATTATTCGGATTATTTATTATTGCCTTTTCCATGTTATTTGCAATTGTTGCATGATTTTTTTTATGATCGGCTTATTAAGGACAGCTACTCCACGCCTGGCCCAGGTATGGCCAGAATGGGTGTTCCTTTGAAAACTTTCCCTGAGGTTAGGCCTTTTAAATGAGAGGGATCTTGCGAAAGAGTAGCCGTGAATTGCGAACGGCGTCATTTTGAATTGTATTGTGGTAATTTTTATCTAATTTTTTTTAAATGTGGAATGTTAAAGTTTTACAACAGATTCCCAGCAACTACTCTTCTGGGGAGCGCTAATGTAGGTGCGATAAGAACTACCATTGCTTTTGGTAAGTATAGGTGCGTCACTGTATCGCATTGAGAATATGGTGATCCCTTAACTTTCTTTTTGAGTTTTTGCTCATAATTTAAAAATTTAGCTATGAAGCAATATTGAACGAAATATCTCGAATTTTTGACTTTCTAGTATGTACAATTGAAGATATAAGCGATATTATTTACATTTTACCATATTGAATTAGTAATAAGGTTCTGTTCGTGGTATCGCTTTGTGTGCGCACATAGATGTTGCGCAACATGGATATTCAGAAACTGTATTGGCTTGGTATGTGGGGAATTGTTTACCCATCGCTGTATTTATATCTGCGAAATTTTAGTTCGGTTTCATTTGTTCGTCCCATATATCTTGCGTCAGTAATCATAAGTGGCGAAGGCCACCCTGGGGGGTCAAAAAGTGACAGATATTTGAATTTTTATTATTGTCAGATTGAATTTTGACTTTGTTTTTTTCTGTCAATATGTGGGATGTTGCACAATTGTGGCTCTAAAGGTAGTCGTGGGACGTACTGACCATTATTTGATCGCGTATTTGTGGCTTTAGAGCAGTCTTCACAATACTGATCTTCTAGAGTTTTCTTCGTTATGGGGGTAAGTTTTCTTAACTTTTGAACTTTCCTTAATTGGGAATTAAGGTATTTGTTTGTATTATACTCAACTTGAGTTGGTATGGTGGTAACTAGTCCACTTTGTGTTTCGCTGTTCGGTGTTTGAACTTTTTGCGCCTTTGAGCAACATGGTGCCTCTCGGCAATTTTTAGAATTATAGATTTCGTGATTTGCTTTTGCAATTGAACCCGTGGTTCTTTTTGTATATGCGCTTCTCTGAGGTGAGATGGGATACATGTTGTAATGAAGCATTGTATGATGTCTTTTATGACAATATAAGCATTTAAATTTGCCTTTGCATTTTGTATATGTATGCGCATGTGACAGGCAATTTGTGCAAAGTCTTTTTGACCTGACAAAATTATTTCGTTCTTTAACTTTTAAGTTTTTAAACTTCTTGCAAGATATAAGTTTATGCCCTCTGGTATATACATAGTTCGCATGACGTTTGTTTTCTTTGTTCAGATGTGAACGTTTGTGTTTTGTAAAAGCTTTTGTTTAAATTTTTGTTTTGTTTTGTGGATCTAGCTTGGGGTCTAATGAAGCTTCCATTTTGGTAGTGTTTAATGTTATTAGTTTTGATTATTTTTTCTTCTACCCTTTCCGCAATTTCATATTGGGTGGTGAGAAAATCTTTCATTTGTTGCCACGTTGAGCACTCTTTTCGTGATGAGAGCGATTGTTCTCATAGAAGTAACGACTTTTCTGGTAATGCGGCGGTGCAAATGTTTACCAGAATTGGGTCCCAGCTGTCTGCGGGAATATTTAGTGTCGATAGAATCGACAAACAATTTGAAACATTAGATTCTAGTTTGATGAATTCTACACTTGTTGCTTTCTTAATTTTTGGCAAGTTCATTAGTGTCCTTACTTGCTTATCGACTAGTATCCTGTCGTTTTCATATCTAGCATTTAGAGCTTCCCAAACCAAATTGAAATTATCGTCATTAAGAGCGAACTGTTTTACAATGACGCCTGCTTGACCTTTTGTCTTGTATCGGAGATGATACAGTTTTTGTGCTTTTGATAGTTCTGGATGGTTGATGTAAACGGCTGTGAACATGTCCCGGAAGGACGGCCATTCTTCATAACCTCCATAGAATGTTTCTGTGTCACATTCGGGCACCTCGAGGTGGATGCCTGAACTTGCCTTTTGACTGTCTACGAGTATTTGTGGCAGCTCTACTCTACTGTGGAGAGTAGGTGCAATTGCTTTAATGAGCTTTAGTTGATC
Organism: Bactrocera tryoni; assembly: GCF_016617805.1. Classification (NCBI taxonomy): domain Eukaryota; kingdom Metazoa; phylum Arthropoda; class Insecta; order Diptera; family Tephritidae; genus Bactrocera; species Bactrocera tryoni. The sequence goes on along the minus strand of NW_024396366.1, from coordinate 11,722,895 downwards.
GGAGATCATAGCTTTTGTTTCTTCGAACTGGTCTAAGCAGTTTTCGTATATGGCGTAAGCAGATAATTTAAAATCTTGTGGTAGATCTGAATTGTCAGAATCTACTATGGCGTCATGAGCCGCTTGGAGGCGAGTCCAAAAATTTGTAAGATTTTGACTTTTGATTTCTAGTAGCGATTCCGAGTTTTCCTGAATCGGTGAAGAGGCAAATCTAGTGCAGCATCTTGTTAAACTGTCACTTTCTGAAATAAATCTAGCAACCTGTTTTGAGCGTGTAGCTCCATGTGTACTTTGATTTTTGTTATTGTTCATTATTATATAGATTTTTCATAGGTGTGAACTGAATACTTTTTTAAGTATATAAACGTTTTTTTTTCGAAAAACAACGGATTATTTGATTTATTAATACCGTTAATTATTTATTTGCTATTTAAATTCATTTTTATTTTTTATTTTTATTTTATATGCTTTGTTTTTAGTTGTTTTTTAATTTTAAGTATTTTCTATATAGGTATATAGGCACACCCTAATAATTGGCTTGTATGTACTTGTTTTTGTGCAATTGAGAGCTCGTCGAAGAGATCAATATGCTTTGTACATACATATGTAAGTGTGCACGAATTGTTTGTGCTAATGCGTGTGGGCAAAGAATATGCTGTAATATTTTTTTTTTGTTTATCATCCAATCCTGTTTGTTTTTGTTTGACAAAGAACAAGTGGTATTGCAGAATAGATGCTAATATGGGCTTTGGAATGTATGATTTTAAAATTTATAATTTAATGTATGTATATATTTCGTTAATCTGATTTTTAATTTTGCATTCGTTCCAATAATTGTATTTTGTAAAAGTCAATTTTACTTTGCCTTACCGTTTAGTTTTTTACGGAAAATTAAGATAAACTTTTTTTTTGAAAAATTTATTAAAATTTTAAATTTAAATAATTTAGCATATGGTATCCAGTGCAGGGTATAAAATTACAGGCAGATTCTATGCCGTATGATTATATGTATATAGATAACGTCGCACTGGGAAGGTATGTACCCGTATGCAATTTGTATATATTATATGTATGTTTGTCAATTTGAACCTATATCTAGTATTTATATTGAAATTATGTATAAAAAGGAAATAAATTTGTAGGTATGTATGTTTGTTTTTTCTCTTTTTGTTTTATGTTTATGCCTTTGCTTACTTAGTTTATGCAATCCTGCTTAATGTTTTGTTTAAACATAAGGGGTATTGCCGGAAAATATTGCAAGTAAATCTTGAATTTTTGTTTGTTTGTGTGTTTGAATACACGAAGGTAAGTTAGTACATAGGCCATAAATTAATACTATTTTTTATTGATATACATATAGGTTATACCAAACTGTGTTCGGTTTTTTCCGTAAAATAAACTCGAAACTGTGACAGTTTGGTAACCGTTTTTAGCGGTTAAAACGGATTTTAAAATATGGTTTTTACGTTAGTATATAAAACGTATTTTTTACATGCATACATATATACATATATTTAGAATAAATGAAATAAAAACGCTCACTTTGTTTTTCCACAAGGGGCGTTTTAGGTGTATGTTTGTATTTATGTACGTGTTTTGGCGCCAATTCTCTTTCTCTTCTTCCAGCTGCTTATGGGCTTCTCGAGTTTTGTCCCTCTTTCTGTGCTCCAGCAAACTCCTTGCGCTGTTGTTTTGTTTGTAGTATATTTGTTTTAATTGTTCGCGCTCGTTTGTTCCGTTTTTGTTTAGGTGCTTTTACATCGCGCCCGATGTATGATTTGTTTTTGATTTATGTTTTGTTTTTAGATTTCGCGCTCGTTAGGTTTAGTTTGTTAATATCATTTATGTTGTTCTTAGACACGTGCTTTTAACATATGGGTAAACATATGTCTGAAATAATTTGTTTTTATTTTTTGTTTTATTATTATTTATGTATAAATGTATGTATATATATATACATATATATATATATATATATATATGTACTTGTATATAGATATGTTCGTATGTATGTATATATCTTTTCTCTGTAGCAATGCCCTGCACTCTACTATAATGGCAAGTTAGTGTCATTTATTTTTTCCACAATTGTCCCTTTTTGTCACCTCTTTTTAGGTTTGTGTTATGCGCTTTGGTTACGTAATATATCTGTATATACATATGTATGCACATTTGTATGTACAATACGGATTATTGTATATACTCGTACATATCTATGTACATATGTATGTATAATAAGTGTATAATTTTTGCTCCCCACCAAATATTGGGCTTTGTGTTCTTTTAGGTGCTTTAGTTTTCGTACACGATTGTGTGGGTTTTAGTTCGTTTAAATCTTTTAACAAACGTCTGAGGTCTATATGTTTTCTTTTCGCAGACCGCTTTTGATTTTTAGTGTTGTTTTTATTAGGGTCACTGCACTTTGTTTTTTTTTCACAGTTTTGTTTTGCACTGCACACTTTTATTTTGTTGTTTTTTTGTTTGTTTTTGTTCGCCACTGCACCAGTTTTGTTGAGGTTTGTATCGGCGTTTTTTTATTAATTTTGTCACCACGATTTTAGAGTATTTTTTTCTTTTTGGACGGAACCAATAGTGCCATTCGGAATGGCTCGAAGGACCATGTTTAACTTTGTAACAAATAGATGCATATGTATCTCTATTTGTACTGTGGTAATCATTAAATTGATAAAATGGTAATCACGCACATTTTTAAATAAAAATACCGTAGCACTAAAGTGTAAAGTGTACAAAATAATTTATTAAAGAAATATTTAACTTTGTACAAATATTCTTTTTCTTAAAATTATGTTTCGTTTATTTAGGTACCGAATGTTGAAGATGTAGATAGCGCCAGATCGCTGCTGTCGATGTTCAAACTGTATCGCGCGGAACGGGTATCGAAAAACGTACATATGTACATATATTAAGGTGCGCAGTGTGTTGAACGAATTGTTAACGTGTGAATTGAACCTCCAATCCCGATGTCCATCCTTTTTGTTGAGTTGTGTTGGTGTTGTGTGGTGATGTGAGTGTATGATGCCATCGGATGTGGTGTGTTGTGAATTCTTCCAAGGGTGCGCCAATTTTTCCCGGGTAGAGTGGGGGGAAGCTTAACTTATTTAAACACTGGCCCAGGGTAAATCATAAGAGGTGTAGGCAAAATCCATTTCTATATTTGTAGGACTTCTAAATAGACCCTGTCCAATAAGCATTCATGAAGTAAAATTTAACATCTGTAACGTATGCCAACTTCGAGAGAAAAGTTCTGCGAAAGATTTATGGTCATTTGCGCATTGGCCACGGTGCATTCGATGGAACGATGAGCTGTACGAGATATACGACGACATCGACATAGTTCAGCGAATTAAAAGACAGCGGCTACGCTGGCTAGATCATGTTGTTCAGATGGACGAAAACACTCCAGCTCTAAAAGTATTCGACGCAGTACCCGCCGGGGGAAGCAGAGGAAGAGGAAGACCTCCACTCCGTTGGAAGGACCAAGTGGAGAAGGACCTGGCTTCGCTTGGAATATCCAATTGGCGAAAAGAAGAAACGACTGGCGCGCGGTTGTTAACTCGGCTATAATCGCGTAAGCGGTGTCTACGCCAATTAAGAAGAAGAAGAACGTATGCCAACTGCATTCTGATCGATTAGCCATCTAAAACACCGTACCATCTTACCCATCGACATATTCAATTGAAAGTTGATGGAAATAATAGGATAATTTTTATATCGTTTCCCTATGATTTGATATAAAACGTATATAACAAAACATAACTGACTCAAAGCTTTGTCAGGCTTAAACTAATGAACCGAAATTCAGCATACTGTGTTCAGTTTAATCCAATATAAAAAACCCCTAGTTCATATCTCAATTATGTTAAAAGCAAAAATAATTTTATTTTATAAAAATTCAACCAATGAGGGTTAATTTCACATATTAGGTGTGTAAAGAAAAAACAAATAATTCTTTATATTAGGGATATGAGTTTTGGATGAAAGTCTGAACATATTTCATACATATTCAGCGCTAAACCACATTCTTCTTCTTCTTCTTAATTGGCGTAGACACCGCTTACGCGATTATAGCCGAGTTAACAACAGCGCGCCAGTCGTTTCTTCTTTTCGCTACGTGGCGCCAATTGGATATTCCAAGCGTAGCCAGGTCCTTCTCCACTTGGTCCTTCCAACGGAGTGGAGGTCTTCCTCTTCCTCTGCTTCCCCCGACGGGTACTGTGTCGAATACTTTCAGAGCTGGAGTGTTTTCATCCATCCGGACAACATGACCTAGCCTGCGTAGCCTCTGTCTTATAACTCGTTGAACTATGTCAATGCCGTCGTATATCTCATACAGCTCATCGTTCCACCGATTGTGATATTCACCATGACCAACGTTTAAAGGACCATAAGTATTTCGCAGAACCTTTCTCTCGTAACTTCGTAACGTCGACCCATCAGATGTTATAATCGCCCATACCTTTAAACCATATAGCAGAACGGGAATAATGAATGACTTATTTTTGTTTTTGTTCGTCGAGAGTGGACTTTACTTCTCAATTGCCTTCTTAGTCCGAAGTAGCACCTGTTGGCAAGAGATATTCTGCGTTGGATTTCGAGGTCGACGTTGTTGTTGGTGTTAATGCTGGAAATTATCTACGACTTCGATTAATACAGTATATCGTGACATTTTTTCAAAAGTCCTGCCCGCTGGATATTTGTAACGTGTTAGTACAATGGCAAGTAAAATTTCAGAGCAGCAGATTTTAGACCTGGTCGTGAATAGCGATATTGAAGATATGTCCGATGATGAAGAGGACTTGGAAGAAAAATATGATAAGGTCTTAGAAGAACAAACAGCAACAGAAATTTTAGAGGAATAGGAATCTGTCATGGCCGAAGTTCTACCACAAGCACAGGCCAGACGTTTAAAATGGGTTTCAAAAAATCTTGTTAATTCTCGTCAATGCTCAAATGATGATGAATGGGACGTTGAAGATAGACAGATGTGGACACCTTTAATTATTTTTGTCAGTATTTCGACGATAACTTTTGGAGCTTGGTTTCAGAAAAGTGCAATATGTACGTTCTTCAAAAGAACCACAGTTTAAACTCAACTCCTTCTGAATACAAAAAGCTTGTAGGCGCTCATATTGTCGCCCAGTGCATGAAACTTTCCAGAATACGCATGTATTACCCCCTTGAAATATTACGCAAATCCCCATTTTGTTGACAATTTTGACAACAAAAAGATAAACTTTGGAGAGTGCAACCAGTATTTAACGTTTTGTTGAAAAGATGTTAATTTATTCCTAAGCCGAAAATGCAGCATCGACGAGCAAGTGATTCCTTTTTCAGGTAAAACGAGCCTGAAAGAGTACATAAAAAGCAAACCGAATCCAGTAGAATTGAAAAACTTTGTTTGAGCGTCTCCTAATGGTTTAATATTGGACTTTTTTTATATACCAAGGAGCAAAAACATGGCCCGATGGAAAGCCGAATAAGCACTTGGGAATTGGTGGTACTTTTGTACAGAAACTAGCTGCAGATCGTATTGAAAATAGCGATGTTTTTATTGACCGCTCCTTTACATTCATAAATATTCTGGAGCATTTGTTAGATAAAGGGGTATTTGCGACAGTTATGATTCAACTGAACGGAGTGCCTATTAGGGTGGGTTGATTCCGGACTTTTTTCGTTTCGGGATTTCTAATAGTGCGGAAAAGTTGCCTTAGTACTTCCTGATTCCAATGCAACTTTTTTTTTGAGATCGGATTGCATCTTCAACCCCAACTCCGGCCTTGAAATTTCGGAAATTCGCCTAAAATCGTGAAATTGACTACCTAGCGCCTGAAATACGCATCTTATGGCAAAATGTATAAAACAAAAGTTATTTGTCACGTTATTTGCTACCGAAATGGTATACGTGATCATGGCCGTAAGACGAACCGTTCCCGAGATACGAGCGAAAATTCGGCGCGCCACAGCGCAAGGTTAAAACTGTTGCAGCTCTCAGCTAACCTGTATTGGTCACCCAGAACCCACCGCGCGGAGGTGGCTGCTCTTTGGGTTCCTCCCAAGCCCAACCCAACCAACCAACCATATGTCAGGCTTAATTTAGTCTGAATCTGTGTCAAATTTATTGATAAAACCAGATTTTGTACTAAACTTTGGCACTTGTTCCCTAGATTTCAGTGTAGAGCGTATAAAACGATCACAAGATTGGGGGCCAATAACTTTAGAAGATGCCTCTGTCACCAGTTTAACGGTTCTATCGACTGCCACGGTGTGAGAGGGGAATTCACTAAATTTCCATACCTCTGCAGTGTCTCCCGACAACCCTTTTATGAGTTCTTCGTTAGAAACTGAACAAAGAACTGGTGGAAGAGTTAAGGTAATAGTCTTCCAGTTAATCATATCGTAAAATTATTAGCTTTGAAACTCAGCTTTGGCACTTTATTACTTCTAACCCTTCCATTTACAGTGTCAGACTCTGCTTCTCTGGCTGCCAGAAGACGGTCAAGGGCCAACTTTCTGACTTCTATTTGTTCGTCAGTCATCATACTAAGGAGAATGTTTTCTGGAAGAGCAAAGAAAGCATTCTGTTGAATGGATGAATCGACAACCTTGCGCAGTTTAGCAGGTAAGTATCTCGACCTATGAATTGCAGCATAGAGATGGCGCGAGCCATCTTTGATTGAACTGTTAAATCTTATTGAGAACCACAAAGGTGATTAAACTGTAAGTATGTACTTGACCAAAATCTTTATTTCCTTTGTTGGTATGTCAGTAGAAATGTATAATCTCAGAATTCTATTTGCACAGATGAGCCTGCGAGATTTGCACATGTTACCTGAATGCGTCGACGCTAAATCTGAGGAACATTGACCGGAAATAACAGCTTCTGATATTTTATAGAGATAAGCTTGGTCTGTGCTAAGTTGGGTCGGATTATTAACCTCAGAAGGTAATTGGCAGGACGAAAAACTTTCAAATTTGACAACTGGCAACTTCTCACAATCAGGGAGCAATTTACCTATGTCGCCAGAGAATGTATGTGGATTCTTTGAGACACCATCTATGTGTTCGAAAAGAGCACGAAATGGAAATTCGTCGAAATGTAGAAGACAAACAACCCACTGTAATGGCCTACCTATTCTTTCTTCTAGTTTCCGAATGATTCCACCTTTCCAACCTGTGTTCATGTTGGTGCCATCAGCACCGACAACTTCTAGATGTTCCACATCAACTGAATTGTCTTGTAAATGTTGCCATATAGCTTGCGTCTCATCCTCAGCTGACCCGGAAGGAGAGGTGACGTGGCCAAAGTAATGACAACCAGGTTCCGCTATAAAAGAAATATGTTCCTCTTTGACAGTGTCGCGGTAGTACTTTTCACCTTCGTTGACTTGTGTAAGTGTATTGTCTTTGCGGCCGTCAAAACACAGCCCATATGCAGAATCAATACTTTCGGTGTTTTGAAGCTTAGGTCCAACACTTTTTTTTGCCCGACTAATCTTGCATTTGTCAGTGACAAAGCTAGCCTAATCCTCTGTTATCAAACCTGCTTTTTTGGCATCTAGAAAAGCAGATGAAACAATCAAGGCCGCTGCTCTATCACTTACTCCAAATCTTTGGGCAGCCAAAGCAGTGTGTTCTAATACTAGTGTGTTTTGTTTGGTTTTAGAGGATGGAAGAGAAAACTCATCATCAGCATCGTTTTTGGAAGAATCCATGTGCGACGCACCTACATTGTTGTCGTCTGTATGAGAGTCTGGCTGATCTGAATGGTCACGTGTTCTAGCTGATACTTTTCTGGTAAGTGTCGATGTTTTGAAAGCTTTTCTTTACGTTCATTTTTCTTTGTAATCTTTTTTGTTTCAGGTAGATCAACACTTCCAATGCGACCAATTCTTCTGGTTCTCTGGTCCAAAAGAAATGGTTGTTCATTGATAGGAACTTTCCTTTCCTATGGACAAGTGCAAGAAGAAAAATAAATGCATTTACAAGCAGCGATGTCAAATAATTTTCCGGCAGAAGAGACAAAGTCGTCTCTTTTAGAGCTCAAACCTATTGGGTTCCTTAAAAACATTTGTTTAAGAGTCAGAAATTTCTTATGGTATGTGGTGAGCATTTGTACAACTCTGGTGAGTGAAACTATCGGAATAGATGATTTTTTGAAAGTATTCTCAACCTTTTTTGCAACTATTTCTATAACCTCTTTACTCCTAGGTTCATAGTTGTCGCCTCGGAGTCGCCCTATACGAAATCTTTCAAACTGATAACACAAAAGAACATCTTGGTAAGTAGGTTATTGGGACTCAGAGAGATAGTACGGATATGTATGTGTCAAACACAGGACATTTTTGTCTAAATTTAAATTTAGATACAGACATTTTGAGTTCTGTGTTCTGTTGAGAGAATATAAGTGATAGCACTCGGCGAAATCAACGACAAGAATGAAGGAACTCGATGAAAAAATATTTATGTGGAGACCAGTCCGAACGTGTCCTTTGGCGTAGGTGAATGAATGTGAGTGATAGCACTCGGCGAAATCAACGTCAAGAAGTGTGTCCGCAAGCCGATTTTCACCTTGCGCTGTGGCGCGCCGAATTTTCGCTCGTATCTCGGGAACGGTTCGTCCTACGGCCATGTTATACCATTTACGTAGGAAATGACGTGACAAATAACTTTTGTTTTATACATTTTGCCATGAGATGCGTATTTCAGGCGCTAGGTAGTCAATTTCACGATTTTAGACGAATTTCCGAAATTTCAAGGCCGGAGTTGGGGTTGAAGATGCAATCCGATCTCAAAACAAAAAGTTGCATTGGAATCAGGAAGTACTAAGGCAACTTTTCCGCACTATTAGAAGTCCCGAATCGAAAAAAGTCCGGAATCGACCCACCCTACTGCCTAAGGAACTTATCTCAAAGTTGTCAAGCGACAAAACATTACTAAAAAAAGGAAGAGCAAGCTACGAAGAATTTGTTAGAGAGGATGACAAAATCTGCATAGTCAAGTGGATCCGCCGCATCCCTTCCTCTCCAATCAGCTAGGCGATGGGATGAAGTGCGTAAAATAAATTACTGTTGATTGTCCAAATGCCGTTACATGTTACAATCAATGCATGGGAGGATTAGACTTAGCGGGCAGGTATACATATATCATACTCACAATTTCTATTCGCATCAAAAAAGTATTTTGGCATCTTGCGGCAAGCACCTCATGGGTTGTGTACAAAAAAGATAAATATCCTTTCAGTGAAAACAGAAAAAATATTATGGATCTGCTAAGATCTTCAGAGAAAGAAGATGAACCCTTGCAAAAGAAAATAAAAATTTACCTATTTGTGCTATTTCTGACAAAAACGTTTCATGGAGTTCCACTCTTAATTTATTATATTTTTTAATTTTAAAAAAATCTTATCGTTTCTCTAATGTAATTTGAAGTAAAAATATGTAATTAATGTGCTTGTGCTATATTGTGTTTTATTTAAGTTATTTACAAGTGTTCAGCCGGCTGCACATGCATTATCTTGGAGTCCTGTTATCCTTTATGTCCTGGAACAAATTTTTCTTCAAATGAATTTATGCAAAACATAAAAAAGCTTTTTTTTAACAAATTTTAGCTTTTAGATTGCAGTCAGGACTGAGGAGGATAATGATTTGTTAGTTTAGCGGATTTGTTGGTAAGTCAGTCTCATGAGATGAAATGGATATAATTTCTTAACATTGCATGGTTTAACGCTGAATATGAATGAAATCGGTCTAGACCGTAGTCGAACTTTTGTATCCAATAAATTAATTTCCGTTTCTCTTGTTGGCTTTTTTTTCTGAGCCTCGGAGGAAGCTATCTCATGTCTAAATACTGTAGTAATCGGACCGAAAATTTTGAAGCCTCCAGATATGAAAAATATTTTAATAAAATTCTTATAAATCATATGGTCATATTCAGTATGAATTAAATCGGTCTGGTTATACCCGTAATATAATGATTAATGCCTTTTTGCTTAACTTTTTGCTAATACAATATCGCATATTTCTTATCATTTCACTTACAGATTGATTTTAATATAAATATCTTCAAGCAAATTATTGTAATGAAACTAGGTATCAGACCGTATAACTTAAGATATTAAGTAAATAAGACGTGGTAGATTCATCAAATAATAAATTTTGTAAATAACGCAATATTGCTGTCTTTTAATTCGCTAAACTATGCTAATTTCGTCACATATCTCATACAGCTCATCGTTCCATCGAATGCGATATTCGCCGTGGCCAAAATAGACTACCTGTCTATAAATAATTGCATTCGACGGTAATTTTGAGTAACTTGACGATTTTTTGAATTATATTGAAGTTTATTTCTTATTTACTGCAAAATACCGCGACTGGGCTGTCTTGTAAGAGAAGAATCAGATGAGTCGTTTCTTCGGGAAAAATCTCATTTTCATGGAATTTCAATATGAACACTAAAAGTGATTGTGATTCCTTATCTACATTGCGTTCTCATAACATAGGTCGTATCAGCTGATATGGAATACGATTTTGCGTCGTTAACTAATCGAAGCATAAAAGTAAAGTAAAGTACCTACATAAAATATACGCTCTTTTTATAAGATTTCCTTGTCATGTGGGGTGTTGCGTCAAGCGAGTTTATAAATCTAAAAATAATGTTTTAAGAAATAAATTTGCAAAACTAATTAAACAATATTTAATGTATTATAAAATGTTTTTTTCATCATGTAAAATACTTACTATTTTTATATTAACAAAAACTTCATCTACTACCAATGTATTAGAATACTCTATTACCATGAATTATGAGATTGTTGAGTTATAACTAAATGTACATACTTACCACTAGTTTAAGCCGTTATGTTAAGGTTTAGGCTAAACCATGAAACTCATGTGATAAAGAATTCTATTGTATAAACACCAAACCCGCGAACGGACCTCTTTTTTCAAGCGGCAAAATTCGTTTTAAGCAATGACAGGCAATTAGCACTTTAATCAATTTGCGCATCTCAATAAATCTATTTTTCCATTTTCGCATCTTAAAAACGATTGAGATTTTTCATGGCGCTCGAGCAGGGACGGTGCGTATGTATATATATAAAATTAATAAGAAATTGCACACATACATTCAAGTGAAACGAAGTAGTAAAATCAAACATAAAGAAAATAAAAGACAAAATAACTCATAACTAAAAATTGAAGAAAAAGTTTTGTGGAGTGTGTAGTGAAAATAATAATAATTAACATAGCTACATACAGTGTCGGGCAAAACTCATTGGACTAACTCGAGTCTCTCATATATTCCGTCATCACTTTTTACATAGATGCGTTAGAAGAACAATTTTTTTCGCAAAATCTATATTAAGAAACAATGCAAATTTATTTTTTAACTTTTATGTAAGATTTATAAATTATAACAGAAGGGCGAAAAGTAAAAAATTCGTGCGGCATAACTCATTGCACTTACACTTTGTATATAGAAATAACCACTTCCAATGAATTAATTTACCGTTATCTGGCGGGAAAAGAATTTTGCAGGTACTTATAATTATAAATCGTAGATCACACTTCTTCGCATTGTTTATTTTAATGAGAACGGGTGTGTTGTGGAATATATAAACTTTTCCCGAATAATGCTACTAAAAACTTATTTTAGATAAAAAAGGTAAGCAAAACGCATTCAACTGAACTTAAATTATTAATTTTAAGCGAATTCACATAAAATGTGCAATAAAGGAGCTTGGAAAAAATTATTCGCGGGGGAAATCAACTGTTTCTGCTATTTTACGCAAGAACAAAGCTGAAGGAACCGGTAAAAAACTTAATACTGGAGGACGTCCTAGAGTCAATTCGGTAAAGGATGACTTGCGAATAGTGTGCCAGTTTAAAAAATATCCAAAGATATCAGCAAAAAAAAGTTGTAGATAGCTTACAACTAAGAGTAAGTATGCGTACAGTACAACGACGCGCCGTTGGTGCTGGTCTTTTTAGCTTCCGTGCTGTTCAATTGGTCTGTAGAGCAATGAAAGTCGATATTGTTTTCAGATGAGCCAAATTTAATTTGCAGAACTCAGATGGAATGACAGGTGTACGAAGACCAACAGGAAAGCGTATAGATGTCGACATTTTCAGGTTGCAGTAAAGCATGGTGCGGGTAATATATAGTTGTGGAGATGCTTTGGAGGATGGTTGATGTCCTCGTGAAAATAAAGGCTGACCTCACCGCCGTCCAAGAAATGCGATGAACGTGACAAGGACAGAGACGAGTAGGTCCTTGTGGCATTTACTACAGTGGCCATATAAAGGAACGCAAGTTTGGTGTGAGATTCGTGGTGGGAGATAGACTCCGTCGCCGAGTACTATCATTCACTCCAGTGAATGAACGTCTAGCCACAATCCGCATCAAAGCGAGGTTCTTCAACATATCGCTTATTTGCGCCCACGCCCCGACGGAAGAGAAGGACGATGTGAGCAAAGATGCCTCTTATGAGCGCATGGAACGCGCTTATGAGAGCTGCTCCCGCCGCAATGTCAAAATCGTGATTGACGAATTTAACGCCAGGGTGGGCAAAGAAGGTATCTTTGGCACTACGGTCAGTAAATTCAGCCTCCACGACGAAACATCCCCAAATGGGGTGAGGCTGATTGACTTCGCCGGGGCCCCAAATATGGTTATCTGTAGTACTAGATTCCAGCACAAGAAAATACATCAAGCTACCTGTCTGTCTCCGGATCGGAAAGCCACCAACCAGATCGATCATGTTGTGATAGACGGATGACACGGCTCCAGTGGTCTAGAAGTGCGCACGCTCCGAAGTCCTAATATCGACTCGGGCCACTATCTTGTTGCAGACAAAATTCGCACCCGCCTCTGCGCAGCAAAAAACGCACGCCAACTAACACAAGGAAGGTTCGACGTGGAGAAGCTGCAATTACAATATACAGCAGAACGACTTTCTACTCGACTTGCACTCCTGCTCTCTGAGAGCACTCGTCAACAACTCGGTAAAAGGGAACTGTGGGACGGCACTTCACACTTCTTACGCACAGTTGCAGCCGAAACCATTGGTTTTCGGAAAATGCAAAAGAAAAGCTGGTACGACGAGGAGCGCCGTGTCGCAGCGGAGAGAAAACAGACTGCCTACCTCGCAACGTTACGATCGACCACAACACGTGCGGGATGGGATAGATACAGTGAATTGAAGAGGGAAGCGAGAGGCATTTTCAGACAGAAAAAGAAAGAGGCCGAAATGCGTGAGTATGAAGAGCTTGATAAGCTGGCCGACGGGGGTAATGCTCGAAAATTCTATAAAAAAAAATGCGGCGGCTTACAGAAGGTTTCAAGAACGGAGCATACCCTTGTAGAACCCCCAAAGGTGATCTAGTCACCGATGCCCAGAGCATACTTAAATTATGGAGAGAACACTTCTCCAGCCTGCTGAATGGCAGTGAAAGTACAACGCCAGGAGAAGGCGAACCCGATTCCCTAATCGATGACGATGGAGCAGACGTTCCATTGCCCGACCATGAAGAAGTCCGAATAGCAATTGCCCGCCTGAAGAACAACAAAGCGGCAGAGGCTGACGGATTGCCGGCCGAGCTATTCAAACACGGCGGCCAAAAACTGATAAAGAGCATACATCAGCTTCTTTGTAAAATATGTTCGGGCGAAAGCATGCCCAACGATTGGAATTTAAGTGTGCTATGCCCAATCCATAAAAAGGGAGACCCCACAATCTGCGCCAACTACCGTGGGATAAGCAGCCTCAACATCGCGTATAAGGTTCTATCGACCGTATTGTGTAAAAGATTAAAGCTCACCGTCAAAACACTGATTGGACCTTATCAGTGTGGCCTTAGACCTGGCAAATCAACAAGCGACCAGATATTCACCATAGGCCAAATCTTCGTCGATTTCAAAGCTGCTTTCGGCAGCACAAAAAGGAGCTGCCTTTATGCCGCGATGTTTGAATTTGGTATCCCCGCAAAACTAATACGGCTGTATAAACTGACGTTGAGCAATACGAAAAGCTCCGTCAGGATCTGGAAGGACCTCCCCGAGCCGTTCAATACCAAACGAGGTTTCAGACAAGGCGACTCCCTATCGTTCGACTTCTTTAATCTGCTGCTGGAGAAAGTAATTCGAGCTGCAGAACTTAATCGACACCACCAACAATGTCAGCTTAGAAATCCAACACAGGATAACTCTTGCTAACAGGTGCTACTTCGGACTGAGTAGGCACTTGAGAAGCAAAGTCCTCTCTCATAATTCCCGTCCTGCTATATGGTGCTGAGGCCAGGACGATAACAACAACTGATGAGTCGACGTAGCAAGTTTTCGAGAGAAAAGTTCTGCGAGATATATTTGGTGCTTTGCGCGTTGGCCACGGCGAATATCGCATTCGGTGGAACGATGAGCTGTACGAGATATACGACGACATTGACATAGTTCAGCGAATAAAAAGGCGGCGGCTAAGTTGGCTAGGTCATGTTTTCCGATTGGACGAAAACACTCCAGCTCTGAAAGTATTCGACGCAGTACCCGCCATTGGAGCCACGTAGCGAAAAGAAGAAACGACTGGCGCGCTGTTGTTAACTCGGCTATAATCGCGTAAGCGGTGTCTACGCCAATAAAGAAGAAGAAGAGGAGATGCTTTCCTGGCCAGGGAGTAGGACCTATTTACAGAATACGAGGGAATATGGACGGGTCTCAATATAGAAATATACTGCAAACCCAAATGTTACCTCACGCTGTCCAAAAAATGCAGCCTGATTGGCAGTTTCATCATGACAATGACCCCAGACGCACCCTCAAAGTTGTGAAAGATTGGTTTTTGGAATAATAAGCTTATGTTATGAGATGGTCCGACCAGTCTCCTGATATGAATCCAATTGAAAACTTATGGGAAATTGTCAACAGGTAAAAAAACAAGTTCACGGTTATAAAAACAAGCTATTTGATGCCTTAAAACGAGCCTGGAAGGAAATAAATGAGACACATATTAGTAATTTAATTTTATCTATGCTTAAAAGATATGTTGCAATCAAAAAAAATAATGGCTACTCAGTAAAATACTCGTATTAATTTATAACTAATTTATTTTTGTATTTAGCTAAAGTTCAATGAGTTGTGTTCCACGAATATTTTACTTTTTTCCTTTCTGTTATAATTTATAAATCTTACATAAAAGTTGAAAAACTAAATTTCGTTGTTTCTTAATATAGAATATGTGATCTTACTTTTGCAAAAAATATTATTCTTCTAATGCATATATTTAAAAAGTTATGACGGAATATGTGTGAGACTCGAGTTAGTCCAATGAGTTTTGTCCGACAATATACATACATACATGACATACGTACGGCCTACGGCATAGATAAAAAAAAGAAAAAGAAAAACCAAAAGGGGCGTCGGCAAACACATTCAATAATTCGATTAAACGGTATGTACAGTGGAGTTTAAAAATAAAAGCACACAATTTGTTATCTTTGCTTGTTCACTAAAGGTGGTGGAAATAATCACAGTTATTGCATCGAAATTATTGCGGTAAAGCAAAATTATAAAAAACTACCGCCAAAAACATAAAGCGCCGTTGCAAAAACAAAAAAAAAGATTCCGCGAATTTGGGATAACATCACATCGGTACCGTACGGCTTACGTCAACACCATCATTCCATCCAGGGTTTTCATTTACTAGTCCGTAGGAGCAAATTTTTTAGAATTATTGCTATCGCTACCGCTCTCACTTTGTCGGGAGCCACAGCAGAGCCTTAGCATAACAATGTAAAAGTATGTGTTCTACTCTGCTCCCAGTTTTGTTGGGTAAAAAACTATAGCTGTAGCGAGAACAAAAAATGAAATGCTCCGTTATGCTCTGGCAAAAAATTGGGAGCGGTAGCAGAGCAGAGCTAATGAAAATTTGCATGTGCTATAGCTCCCGCATGTGTTTGTTGTTTGTTGTTTTTTTACTTTTTGCTATTTTCTGTAATCTACAAGTATGTGTATAGTATATAAAGAAAGTCGTATTAGTTACACCATTTATAACTCAAGAACGGCTTAACCGATTTGGCTTAAAATTGGTGGGGAAGTAGCTTAGAAGCAGGGAAAGGACATAGGATAATTTGTATCTCTTTATGTTAAAATTCAATACAACTCATAAATACAAAAATTATATTTCAAATCATTAGCATTTGTTCAAAATTTATGTAAGAATCATTTGAAAATTTTAGTAATTCAATAATAGAAAGAAATAAGTAAAAATTTGCATATCCATACATGCTTGGTATATGGGTTATACTGATTTTGCTTCTGAACAGGCAGTTTTTTTTTAGGACGAACAAATTAATTGGGTTTCGCGAATTGCTGTGAACGTGCCTGTGCCTAAGCGGATTTAAAAGAAAAAAAAAAAAAGAAAACGTCCTTTCGCGATAATGGTTTTTGTACAATAGAATTATTTATTACCAGAATTTCATGGTTTAGCCTAAAACTTAACCTAACATCTTAAACTCGTGGTAAGCATGTATAATATATAAAAAAGAGGAAAGTATATATCGGGTGATTTTTTAAGAGCTTGATAACTTTTTTTAAAAAAAAAAACGCATAAAATTTGCAAAATCTCATCGGTTCTTTATTTGAAACGTTAGATTGGTTCATGACATTTACTTTTTGAAGATAATTTCACTGCCCATACATCCCGAAAAATGCACTGTTTGGTGTGGTTTGTACGCTGGTGGAATCATTGGACCGTATTTTTCAAAGATGCTGTTGGACGCACGTTACGGTGAATGGCGATCGCTATCGTTCGATGCTAACAAACTTTTTGTTGCCAAAAATGGAAGAACTGAACTTGGTTGACATGTGGTTTCAACACAGATGGCGCTACATGCCACACAGCTCGCGATTCTATGGCCATTTTGAGGGAAAACTTCGGAGAACAATTCATCTCAAGAAATGGACCCGTAAGTTGGCCACCAAGATCATGCGATTTAACGCCTTTAGACAATTTTTTGTGGGGCTACGTCAAGTCTAAAGTCTACAGAAATAAGCCAGCAACTATTCCAGCTTTGGAAGACAACATTTCCGAAGAAATTCGGGCTATTCCGGCCGAAATGCTCGAAAAAGTTGCCCAAAATTGGACTTTCCGAATGGACCACCTAAGACGCAGCCGCGGTCAACATTTTTAAATGAAATTATCTTCAAAAAGTAAATGTCATGAACCAATCTAACGTTTCAAATAAAGAACCGATGAGATTTTGCAAATTTTATGCGTTTTTTTTAAAAAAAAGTTATCAAGCTCTTAAAAAATCACCCGATAGTATGTAGTTAAAATTAATCTCTAAAATTCATAGTAATTTAGTATTGTAATACATTTGTAATAGATGATGTTTTTGGTAATATAAAAATGGTAAATATTTTACATAATAAAAAAAAATTATAATTTATTCAATTATTATCTAATAATAACAGAATACAAAAAAGAAAAAAAATATGCGGGAGCTGTAGCACATGAAAATTATCATTAGCTCTGCTCTGCTACCGACCGACGAACCTACCAATTTTTTGCTACCCCTACAGCTATAGTTTTTTACCTAACAAAACTCCAAGCAGAGCAGAGCTCATACCTTTACTTGTTGTGCTAAGGCTCTGCTGTGACTCCCGACAAAGTGAGAGCGGTAGCAAGAGCAAAATGAAATGCTACGGGAGTAGCGTAATTTTTCAAACGCTGAATTCCATCACACTGCTGCGTCAATGCCGACATTCTCGCCCCTGTTAAGTCAACGGTACACATACATCCTCTACATCTGACGCTTCGTGGGAATGATCACAACTGCATTCTCTGCAAAAGGGAAGTGAACGCAGGCAAACCGCCTATGCATTCAAAACAGGTAACGAGTGGGAATTACTGAAAGTGGTACGAATAAAGATAAGTACGAAAATTGAAAATAAAACAAAAGCAAGTGCGCACTTTCAGTTTTTGGCTTTCTCTTTTTTCACATTTTTTCATGTATATTTATTGCATAAACTACACCAAATTATATATTACTATTCAAATACATATGTACGTATGTGGGAGTAAGTAAAGATGATGATGTGTTATGCTTGACGTCCAATCACAGAAGAGATTTATTTTTGATTCGTTATAACTTAAGAGCTAGTTAGAATGGAATAATGAATGCAAAAGGAATGAAGGATTAAAAACATATGCTAGTGCTGCCTTTAGGAGTTAGGCAGAGTTGTATTTGAGGAGTGTCGCGCCTAAGATTAAATTAACGCCGTAATGATTCTTCGAGGATGCCACAATACTCCCCTCCTAGACACTCTGAGGAGTTGCGATGAAAGCAGGTTTCAAACGACGCTGTTGTTCACTTCCACTAAAAAGTATTTCGGAAATCGTTGAATAATTTTGTACTTTTTGTTTTGCGCGCCAAGTGGTGTCAACTGGTCGCAGGTCTCGCCTACATGAACGTAGTTGTTTGACCATATCAGCTTCGCTGTATACCGGTTTGCTATCTATGAAAAATTCTGAAGGTAGTCGCAGGCTCTCGCCATAAACTAGATCGGCTGGTGCTGCATCCATGCCGTTTTTGTAAGTGGATCGTAAGCCCAATAAAATAAGTGGTAAATATAAAGTCCACTGACTAGTTTTATGGCATAGAAGTGCTGCTTTTAAAGCACAATGCCATTTTTCGACTAGACCATTTGCTTGGGCGTGGTAAGGCGCGGTTCGAAAATGACGTGTACCCAATAGCTGTAGTAATGATTGAAACATGGCGCTCTCAAACTGACATCCTAAGTCTGATGTGATGGTTACAGGTAAACCAAACCGTGAAATCCAGCCATTTAGTAGTGCTTTGGCGACAGTTGAAGCTGTTATATCTGGTATAGGTAACGCTTCTGGCCAGTGTGTGAATTATTCAGGATAGTGAAACAATAGCGGTTTCCTTCGGATTGTGGGAATGGTCCGACTAGGTCGGTGTGGATGTGCGCGACACGGAGTGTTGAACATTTTTGACGCTGTAACAAACTTCGGTTGTGTCGTATAGTTTTATTCCGCTGACACTTCAAACAGAATTGGGCAAAATTTCTCGCTGGACACCAGGCCAAATAAATCGCTCTGTTACCAATCATGTAGTTCCCATTATACCTGGGTGTGAAAGATTGTGAGTTGACAGTAAACTCGTTTCTCTAAAGATTTTGGTTATGAACGGTCGAACACGGCCAGTTGAGGTGTCGCAGCATAAGCTTCTGGAACTAAAAGGAAAAGCGAAATTTTGGAGGTAAGGAGAGTGTTTTATGTTACCATTTAAACGATTTCGAAGCTCCTCGCCCTTGGACTGGTCCTCAGCCAAGTTATCATAGTTCAAAGTTTCTGCCGAAATTGCATTTATTCGTGACAGCAGGTCTGCTGTTGCATTACCTTCGTCGCTTACATATAATGTCGGTGGTGATCTGAGCTATGAAGTCGAGTTGACGGATCTGCCGATTAGAAGCTCGATCTAGCTTTTGTTGAAATGCGTATATCAGCGGCTTATGGTGTGTGTAAATATGACAACGGCGACCTTCGACCATGTATTGAAAATGCCGTAATGTTAGGTATGCGACAGTCAGCTCCATGTCGTAAGCGCTGTATATTTTCTCAGCACTAGTAAATCTGCGAGAGAAAAATCCTAATGTTTGTAGACTACCATTCACGAATTGATTTAATACTGCGCCAGCAGCGAAATCTGATACATCCACCCATAAAGAAAGTTCCGCGTTGTGTGGTGGATGAGCGAGAAATGCACAATTAACCAATTGTTCCCTAAATGCAGCATAACTGTCTGCTGCTTCCGCTGACCGCTTTAAGTCCTTGACGAGAACTGGTCGTTTGAAATTACGTAGAGCCTGAACGCATTCTGGGAGTGGCCGAGTACCATCTTTAGTGATAGAATGCCCGAGGAGTCGTAGTTCCGAGCCACCTTCAGGCCTTTCGCGCAACTGTCTCACTAGAATCAGCTGTTCATAAATTTGCTGAATAATAGTTCGGAGTATTGTTCACAAGTGTACAAAAGCGTTTTGCCAAAAGTGAACGCAAAAAAAAAAGTGATCAGCGATGGAATTCAAACGTAATAGTGTGATTGCTTTATATTTAGCTGGAAAATCACAGCCAGCAATTGTTCGTGAGCTCAAACACCTTAATATGAAAAAAGTTTTTATTTATTGTACCATGACTCGTTACAAATGATACTGGTAGCATCGCAAAATGCCATGGAGGTAGTCATCAAAAAACTGCAACGTCACGTGAGATGGTTCAGAAAGTGAAGAAGCGACTTGAGCGAAATCCACGACGAAGTGCTAATCAAATGGCTAAAAAACTGAACTGAACTACTGAAGCGAAGCAACTGCTTCGCTCTCTCAAGTCTTACTTGTTGCTGCTTCCGTGTGAGATCATGGGCCTTTTGGAACTTGTAAGGCTTGACCTTGAGCTCATTTTTCAGTCAGCGGTCAAATTCCGAACATTGTGTTTTCTGACGAAAAAATTTTTCCAATTGAGCAATTCGTAAACTCTCAAAACGATAGGGTTTACTTGACCGACCGTTCATACGAGAATCTAAGTTATCGGTTGGCCACCAAGAGCAGCACCCGCCACAAATAATGGTTTGGGCCGATGTCACCGCAGATGGGCGCTCTCCAATTGTTTTCATCGAGCCTGGCGCGTTCAACTGTGCTATTGCTTATTTTTCAAACCGTATCGGTTTGGCTTTCGTATAATTGGGAA
Organism: Bactrocera tryoni; assembly: GCF_016617805.1. NCBI lineage: Eukaryota > Metazoa > Arthropoda > Insecta > Diptera > Tephritidae > Bactrocera > Bactrocera tryoni. Next base: position 11,702,116 of record NW_024396366.1, on the reverse strand, counting down.
TCGATATTTTTTTTTCGTTTTCGTAATCGATTCTTAATATATCTGTTGCCAATCTTTATCGTCCTTTTCCTTTTTCGGAAATTTAATTTAAGCAAGCAAAAATGAGCAAACCAAAGTCAACTATCGCCAACCTCTCTCCAAATAAGCAGTCATTAAAGCTTCAAAGGTACGAATGCGAAAAGAGTGTCATGAGTTTCTTTGAAAGTTTGGTTCACAATGATCCAAACATCCCAGATAATGAAAAATTTACCCATCTGGTTAATTGTCTATCTGGAGAGGCTCTGGGTACGGTTTCAAATGGATGAAAACTATCCGAAGGCGATGGCAAGTCTCAAAAAGGTTTACAATAATGAATTTTTGATATTTTTCAATACAATTTCCAAACTTTTTGAGGTGCCAACTATCCGTTCGCCATCAGCCCATTTAGCCCATCAGCGCGCGATGATTGATGGAGTATCGGCTGTATATGACACATTGCTATCGCTGGGCGATGAGAATTAAGTCGCGCCTAAATAATTATGAATTTTCGGCGGAGTTATGGATTTTGCGATGTATTTCGGCTAATCATCCAGAACATACCATTAACATTAATGGTTGGCAAATTCCGCACAATATTAAATTGGCGGATCCAAAATTCCTAAAATCCCAAAAGATCGATATGTTATTGGGAGCAGAAACCTTTTTCGCGATCTGCTAGCTGTTCGACAAATTTAAAGTAGTCCAAATCAACCAACGCTACAAAAACCTCTTTTAGGTTGGGTTGTGTCTGGCAAATATGTCAGCAGTTCAAATCCTCCTCCCGAAGTAAATAACACATTATGCCAAACTGAAGAAGACTTAACTCTGGGCTCTGAACAAAAAGAGTCTGAACAATTTTTCGTCAATACAACTGAAAAAATAACTTCAGGAAGCCTTCAAGTCAGAATGACCTTTAAGGCTCACCGTAAGCTACTTGGCTATGAAATCGCAGTTCCGCGGTTTCAGGCCCTGGAGAGGAGAACATTGAAAGATCCAGAACTTCGTAAAATGTATTTGGACTTCATGAATGTGTATAAAGCGCTGAGTCACATGAGTCCAACAAATTATAAGATCCCGAGTGAGCCACACCATTTCATTCTGCGTCAGTACGTTTTGAGGCCCGAAAGCACAACAACAAAACTAAGAGTTGTCCTTCTTCTCAAATTTCATTAAATGAACTTTTGATGGTAGGCCCAAATCATCCAAGAGGAATTGTATCCAACTCTTCTTCGTTTTCGTTTACATAAGTGCGCTTTAACGGCAGATATTACTAAAATGTACCGCCAAATAATCATGCATGAAAAAGACAAAAACTGTCAGCAAATTGAGTGGAGAGAGCATCCCTCAGAACAAATTCAGAATTTTCGACTTAACACCGTCCCTTACGGGACTGCCCATTTCTAGCAACTCGGTATTTAAAAATGCTCAGCAATGCTAGTACAACTAAATACCATCTCGGTTCATTGGCCATTAAAATAGACTTTTATGTTAATGATTTATTAACAGGATCTGAAAATTTTGAGTCTCTAGATCTTATAAGATGTGAAGTAAATAAATATTTAAACTTGGGCGAATTCACCTTAACGAAGTGGTTTTTGAACCACCCTAAATTTTTCGACAGAAAAAAGAAAATTGGTTTCGATTTGTTTTGTAAGCCAGTTTTTATGATCTGCGAGCCACTAAACGAAACATACTGTCAGTCTATGAGGGCAGCGCATCTTGTTTCCAAATTATGGTCACGAATTGCGCCAAAAAGAAAAAAGAGAAGAAGAAAAATACTTTTACACTAGCCATAAATGTGAAAGATATTACATTATTGAACCTTATCGAAAAATTTTCTTCTCATCAAAAATTGTTTCGTGGGACTGCCTATTTATTACGGTAGATTAAACGACCAAAAATGCCTACGGAGGGAAGGGATCTGACATCTGACGATTTACATTTGAGTTTTTTGAAAATTGTTCAGGTGATCAAACATTCGGAATTTGCGAATGAAATCCAAAAACTGACTAAAGGCACCACGCTACCCACAAACTTGCAAAAACTCCATCCGTTATTGCATGAGTACTCGGATATGTCGCTTTCATTCAAATTAATCTGAGTAGGATGTCGCCTTTTAAATTCACCTCTCCCATACGATGTCGAATTCCCATTATTACTAAATAAAAATTCACACTTCGTTATCAATTATTTACGGTTCCTGCACTTTCGAAATCACCACGCAGGGGCAAGAGCGTTGATTGCGCTTCTTCGAGAACGCATATGGCTGATTAATGCATGAGAAGCATGCAGTAGAACCGTACGAAACTTTACACACTGCTTTCATCATAAGCCGAAGTTGCAAACCCAAACAATGGGAAATATGCCGGTCGAAAGACTTCGATCGCCACCACCCTTTTTATACAAGTATGTGGCAGTCGACCACCCGTAAAAACTTATATCGCAGTTTTGTTTGTTTCACGTCAAAAGCAGTACACTTAGAATTATTTTCTGACTTATCAACTAATTCGCCGCACTTCGGCGGATTATGGGAGGCGACAATGAAGTCCGCCAAACACCTCGCCATGCGCGCCATGGGCAACGTGCTGCTCACCGCCGAAGAGCTGTGAACACTGCTAGCCAAAGTGGAGGTCATCCTCAATTCGCGGCCCCTCACACCGTTGAGCAAGGGTGCTCCCTCCGAGCTTTACCACCGGCACAAGTGTCAATGGAGCCAATTCGCTGCTACGAGAGATGGCAACTTGTTTGCTGTCTCAAGCAACAGTGGTTAAAAACGTACATTATGAATATTCAGCAGCATTCCGGCGATCTCGTCCTCGTCCACGAAGACAATACGCCACCGCAGCAGTGGGTACTACGACGAATCGCCGTAACAGAAGACGGAAAAGTACGAGTGGCAGACGTGGCAACCAAAGCAGGCACAATTAAGCGCCCTATTCACAAGCTTGCCCTGCTACTTATCGAAGTTGAAGATCATGATCCTTTCAAGGTGGTCGCTTGACGCAGATTTTACAAATATAAAAATAATGTTGCTTTTGACGTGAATCATGTAAAATACTCACCATTTTTATATTAACAAAAACATCATCTACTACCAATGTAATAGAATTCTCTATTACCATGAATTATGAGATTGTTGAATTATAACTACATGTACATACTTACCACTTTTTTATGGACATACTTACCACTAGTTTAAGGGGGGAGCCTGCATTAGAGGCTTAAAAAATTCGATTTTTTGAGGTGTTTTTGGGAGTGAAAGAAATAATTGATTAAAGCGAAATTTCTAGAGTTTATAGTTATGTGTTTAAATTTTTTGGATACGAAATCTTTAATATTCTGCCTTTGGGAAGCAATTGCCCGATGCATCTCGTATGTGCATTTGTCGGACGGCGTGCAGGATGTAGGTCCCAATTTCTGTCGGAAACAAAAAAATCCAAAAGATTCATATTTTCTAATAATTTATCTTCTAGTTAAACTAAGAAAATTCCAAAAAAATTTAAAACTTTTACAATTTTTTTATAAATTGAAAAAAAAGTGGTTTTTGACCAAAAAAATTTGACTTTATTGTGTTTAAAAATATGTTTAAACTTGACTTTTCTTAGTTTTTTTTAGTTTAAATAGAAGATAATTGTATGCCGAAGATAATAATCTTTGCCCCAATTCCATGCGAAGTTTAGTTTTTTTTCTATCCTGCCCGCCAATTAAGAAAAATCGTAAAAATGAAATACCGAGAAATCGCGCGTCAAAGTTTTCGCATTCTGTCCAAGCGCTTATATATTTGCTAGACGCTCGGCCACTATTTCCCTTCTAGCTTCGAAAATATTTCGAATTCCCTTCTATAACTTTGGGGACATATTCTTAGATTATTTTTAAAGAACTTTAAGCAAAAAAAATCGATTTTTTGAAGCTTCTAAAGCTGGCTCCCCCCTTAAGCCGTTAGGTTAAGGCTTAGGCTAAACCTTCAAACTTATGTGATAAAGAATTCTATTGTATAAACATCATACACGCGAACGGACGTCTTTTTTCAATCGGAGATCTTAAATTCGTTCTAAGCAAGCACAAGCAATTAGCACTTTAATCAAGTTGCGCATCTCAATGAGTCTATTTTTCCATTTTCGCATCTTAAAAACGATTAAGATTTTTCATGTGGAATAAAATCTCGGACAAATCCGCTTCTAATAATTTTGCTAAACTGATTTCGAAACCGATAGCATCTATACAGTATTTAATATTTCGAGACTGTCTTGACTCAAAAGAAATAAGGGATTTAACAGTTCTCTTCTTCTTTAGTGGCGTAAACACCGCTTACGTGATTATAGCCGAGTTAACAACAGCGCGCCAGTCGTTTCTTCTTTTCCCAACTCAACGTCGGCTCATCAGATCTTGCCATCGTCCATGCCTCTGCACCATATAGCAGTTTAATTCTCAATTGCCTACTCAGTCCAAAGAGCACCTGTTGGCAAGAGTTATTCTGCGTTGGATTTCGAGGCTTACATTATTGTTGCTGTAAACAGTTGCTTTAACAGTTACAGATCGAAATTTAAAGTCGGTCATAAGAGTCACCTAAATAAATTTGTAGCTCCTTATTTAATTTCAAGTTCTTGTCTTCATTTTTATCGATGGTTAAGATTGATTAGTAGCAAATATAACCGACCCTAAATAAAAGCGGAATTGGTAAATTACTGTCAAAAATTTCTCATGTTCATAGATTTTATATGGTGCCTACCTAAATAAACGGCGGCAACGCCGATAGTTGTAAAATTAGATTTTGACAGCCTGTTAAGAAGTAGTTTTTTTTTTAAATTTCTCCATGCGTGATTTTTAATGCTTGTAGAAATAAATGTAAGTAACTATTACCACAATAATAAATCAATTCGTGCAAAATTTCAGATCGAAAGCTGATAGGCTAATTCGCCTATATATGTATATGTATATAGGTAGACAGACGGACGTGGCTAAATCAACTAAACTCGTCGAGCTGATCACTTAGTTATGTATATATGTAAGTACATAGTACCGACGAAATTTTGTTTACTCAAAGAAAAATGCTCCTGCTATATATAAGTATTTTTCATGGTCAATTTCTTGAAATAATAATATTTAATATACATTTCTGTTAAACTATTGAACATTTTTATGCCTTCTTCACGGTAATTGCAAAAATATGTGACACAATCTGCAAACCAATTTTTATTCTTTCGTGCCATTCCGAAGATATTGAATTTTTTGTGCTCTATTGTGCTCTTAAAACGCACTGCACATTGACCGACGCATTTGTCATTCATGTCGTATGAAGAAACATAAGTAGAGTTCATATATGTATGTATATTATTTGCATAATATTTGTAAATGCTAATTTTTTGAGCAATCTTTATATTAGATAACAACTTTCATAGTTTTATATTTGAAAACAAACAATTTTTGGTTACAAGGGCATACTTTAGAGGAATTATTAGTGCAAGATATTAGTGAATATAAGAAGAATGCTAGCTACTAAATTTAATCGAAATCGGTGTGGTCAGGTCCCGAGAAATGTGATTTCACCAAAAAGTGGGCGGTGACCGGCTATCGTCCAATTTTCACACTGGCTCCCATGAAGCCCTCTCATACAATTTTGGAGGTAAATTTTAACGTCTCTGGCGTATTTAGTTATTGATTTATCGCGTTTTTAGTAGTTATACCATACCGTTATATGGGAAGTGATTGAAGTTATCCTTCGATTTCATCCATCCACACTCTCGATAGAAGTTCTTATAAGATTTGCACTCAGCAAATTTGGTGTTTGTACCCTTAGTGGCTTAGGAGATATCTACATTAGACTTATTAAAAGGCGGGCCACTCCCAATTTTTCAAAATTGTTTGCCCATAAGCGCCCCTTTCTACTGTGATCCCCTGTGCCAAAATAGAGTTTTACATATATATTAATGCTTAGTTATGGGACTTTATATGTTTTCGATTAATGGCGTTTGTTTTGGGCGTGGCAGTGGTCCGATTACGCCCATCTACGAACTTGTAATTTTTTTGTACAAAGGAATACCAAATTTCATCGAGATATCTTAATGTTTACTCAAGTTATAGCATAGTCACCCGAATTTCAACTTTTGTCGTTATCCTGATCTTTTGTATATGCATATGTATATAACCCTATATGTATCTATCTCTATAGCTTTTAGGTGATGCGTTAGGTGAACAAAACTATTATACTCTGTGGCAACAAGTTGCAAGAGTTTAAAAAAACACGGTAATTCCATCATTTTCAATGATCGACATGAGGATTCGGCATAAAAGTTTTTCAAATGATAAATCAAGCGTATTAAATATTATATGTGACTGAAATTGGGAAACTACATTAGAAATTTCCAAAAAAATCACACACATTACTTAAAATGTAATTAAATTTTAGGTTATTTGTTAATGTTAGTCATTGTAAAACAAGTGTTATGATTATATACTAAATGTACTAAAAATGTTATCTCTTAATCTGCGACAAAGAAAACATGCAAAGATATATACATTACATTATTCTAACACTTTATGGTCACACATTTTGCTATATGTACGTAATAATTTACAATAATTTAATTAATTAGTAATCTCATTAATGGAGCTAATGATTAATTTGTTGTTTTATTTGATACTTTTCTTTCGGCACAGATATCGGAAGCTTAGCCTACAATGCGTTTTGAGAGCGCAACGGAGAACGAAAAATTTAATATTTTCGGAATGGCATAAATGAACAACATTTTGTTGCATATAATTCAGGTGAGCATTTTCCCGCGCTGTATCAACTTTTTTTCTTTAGTGTAAAGAAAGCAAAGAAATTTTGAACTGTTTAACAAAGTTATGATACTCTAAAATTCAACCTTCAATAACGTTAACAAAAAATTTAATTGTGATGAAATAATATATCACGAGGTATGCTTCTGTTCCCTCATCTAATGAAATGCTAATTTTCAAAATTGGGGATTTTGTGAAAATTTCAGGGTCCACTTGACATGGTTTGACCCTAATGTAAAAAACAGGGAAGTTTCAAAGAAAAACTTTAAGCGATTTAATTTTTGCCCCTTTTACTACATATGTGGTATTTGGTAATTTTATTGTTATTCTTCATACAAAACTGAGTCAAATTAGTAGTAAATAGAGTAGCACAAACAATGCAAAACTTTTAGGAGAATAAATAACGGTATATCAAATCGTTTTATTATTATATTCATCAGCCACCTACAAAAACGGAACGTTGTAATTTCAACAGCTGTATATCCAATGTCATATGTTCCTAAGTACATCATTAAAAGCGGTTCACTCATTAAATTTTTGTATATTAATATTCAGTAATAATAATTATTGTTCGTTTTTAACCATCCGTAGACTTAATCTGAATCCAATCACAGTTGGAGTGCGTTTATCAGGCATCCAATTATATAATTCTACTTACCAACCAAAAAATCACCATCGCTATTATAAAAAGCGATTTTCTCCATGGAAGTAGTGCAACTGTAAATATGTATTGCAATACCATGATGGCTATGTTCACCCCCTGAACCGCATATCGTGTGTAAACCTTCGACAAAATTTACGTCGTCCAACGGTATATCAAACGGCTTCCAACGCATCTGGAATACACACATAATTTTTAATAATCAGATTTCTAGGTTTATTAGACTTAATATCCTCAAAATTTACATAACGATTTCTAACTTGAAAATTCACTAGCAAAATATATTCACAAAAAGCAACTAAAACAAATTACGATTTAATTGATTTCAAATGTGACGTTTATTTTATTTTAAGCGTATGACAGGATTTCAAGATATCAGATATTTTTAGAATTTACTTTCCCTATTAAAAAAATATTTTCTATTAGAACCGCACTTCTAAATCGAGGACGATAAATTAGCACTTTTTAAATGTTTTCCGGATCTTACCTTATTTTAAAAAGTTTATGATTGTAAGTTTTCTTACCTGATTAGGATTTGGATGTTGTTCATTCCAATTGTTATTTAGTCCCGTTTTACCGGTAAAAGGCTTAAACGGTTCGTGCAATACACTAGGACGTATTCTGTATAACCACGATCTTAAATTTTCCTTACGAGGAGCAGTAAAAGCTGTTCCTGATATTTGTTCCGCATATAAACCGTAAGGACAGTTCTGTGGAGAGTTTTGACCCAAGGGTAAGGAGGCAGGGCATCTTTTATCTTCTGACGAAAAGTAAGATCCAAAACCATTCATGTACTAGAAAGAAAAGTTCTTCGAGTAATAAATAAATTTATATAGGCTTTATACTGTAATAATATGTTGAACATGTTTAAATCTCTATAAAGGCAATATCATTTTGCGACTGTGATATTGGAGATTGTTTCTAGCTAATTTTGAGTTGCTAAAACCGAAAATGATAGTAAAAATGTCCTAATAAAAGCTCGGAAGAGCTTTATAAATAAAAAATTTTATATTCAGCCCCATAACTTATGTTTATGTTTATATTTTTATTAATAGTATATAAAAAAAAAAATAATTATAATTATCGTATACTATGTGTTCACATGAGCTATGAACTGCAACATCTCACATCGCATCACCTCCCGTCACGTCACATTACATCACGTCACGTCACAACACTTCATTTCACAGCATACACCAATACACACACCCATCAAACACAGTACTTAACACCGATCATTACTACAACAGTACAACACAACAACCACACGATTATCAACGAGACGACTCGTAATCAGCATCTATTTCCCCACCCAAACCTTCAAAAGGGATTGATCAGACCAGGATCGCTCTCTTACCGTTTGCATCCGTGAAGCAAAGCAGTCGTCCGTGACATTTAATTTTCATTTTTTTCAACGCAATCATCAACGCAATTTTTTTCTTATTAAAAACGCCAAGTGACGGGAGTGAAGTGAATCACCAAGTTCGCCAACCGTGTGCAGCAGTGGGTTCCGCAGAACATCACAATAAAAATATACACATAGAGTATATATACATACATACATAAATTTTGGAATTAAATAAATTTTATAACGAGTGTGAAACTCATTGCGTTTTATTTTTGATCTCATACGTATACTATACCACGTAAGTATACTAGTGACTTACGTTACTAAATGGTCCTTCGAGCCTTTCAGAAAGGCACCTAAGCAAAAAAAAATAATAATAATTTAATAACTTCCTGGTGCAAGTGCGCAAGTGCAGTGTCTGAAGCACAAAATTCATAAAATCAAATAAAACAAAACCTTTAAGTGAACATACTATGACAAAGTTAAAGTGAACAAATACATATGTTACAGTGAAAAAAAAAGAAACATACCCGAATCACGGAAAACAGAAAGTGACGTGAAAATATATAAGTACATAAAAGAAATTTAAATATAAGAAAAAATAGAAAGTGACGTGTAAAGATACAAAAAAGAAATTGAAACGTAAAGTGAGTGAAAAAACAACAAAAAACCTACTAACATCAAAACGGGCGCGGTATTAATACAGCAAAGCTTAAAAAATATAAAACCAAAAATCAAAAACGGGCACGAAATAAACTAAAAACCAAAACAACAAAACCAAACCCTACTAACATCAAAAACGGGCGCGGTAAAAGAACAAAGTTCAACAAACATACAAACATTAAAACTGAAACAGCAAACAGGCGATAATCACAATTAGCATAAATAGTCACGGGAGACTACATCAAAAAACAACAAAGAGAAAGACAGCTAATCATCAGGGACAGCGCTGGACGTACATAAGAAGAAAAAAAAACTGAATAAGGAACTGAAGGAAACAAAAAAAAGAGTAAAGGTTCAATGACCCAAAACCCTTGGCGGAAATAAAAGTGAGTCCGTTCCATATTTACTTTAATATATAAATATATATAAATTAAATTTTTATGCACATATATATGTATGTATGTTAAGGTTCAGTTTTGACGGTATTTCGGGACACCGTTAACTGTTCTTAACAGTTCGATATATGTATATCTACAAAAAAATAATAACTGCAAAAAAGTACATTACCCGCCTTTTGCTTAGCTTGTGTCGTTAGGCACCCCAATATAATTTCAAAAAAAAATAAATAAAATTTCCTAAGTCAAGTATAACTTGCGATAATTCTTGCGATACCCCTTGGGCTATAATTAAAAGCAACAAGCAGGATCGCTCAAACCCTAAGCAAAAGCGGAAGATACGAAAAGAAAACGAAATATATACAAACATATGTATATAAAAAAAAACATACATATATAAGCATATTCCCCTAAAAATTGCATTTCTTCCTTTTAATATACATATGTACATACATATTTATATGCATACACAATTATATGGTACATACATAAAATAATTTAGCATAAAGCAATAACTCATAATAATACTAAACTACCTGCTTGGTTGTGCAAATCGTTTACAACATTCAAGCAAAGGTAATAAAAAAACAAAAAATTGAAAAAAAAGGCATTACATTTATGTATGTACCAGTGTGCCGGTAAACTTATGCATCTCCCGTGCGACATACATATGTACTTTTATACATACATACTACTATTCAACTCATATACATAATTAAATAAATATATAAACATACATATATTATTTATTTCTATTTTCTATTTATATTTTCTAATAGTAGTTCACATTTGAACTACTATTCAACTCATATACATAATTACATAAATATATAAACATATATATATTATTTACTTCTATTTTTTCCGCGCGTTTATACATTTATGTATGTGCGATTAGTAAATAGGCATATGTTACATTTTTATAACATACATACATACATATATATCAGTTACATACCTAAAAGGGTACGAGCAAAGCTAAACAAAAGCAAACATATAAAGCATATGCATATGCAAACATATGACAATAAATAGATGTATACAAACAATTTTACGTTTTGTATTTTTCTTTCGCGTTCTTAATTCGTTTACAGATATAAACATACAAATAAGCGCGAGTGAACTGAAGATACTTTGATACACTTCAAAAAATTTTCAGTCACATTTACAAAAAAAAAAAAACAAAAAAATATCAAACTTTTTGAAAAAAAAAAAATTTTTAATCTTTGCGGTACGGAAACGAAAATTTGATCACAGAATATATTTTACAAAAATATATATGTATATTTTTTAATTTTTACAAAAATAAATCTTCTGTTAACAAAAAATTTAATTTACATATACCCTTTCTATTTGACTACATTGCTTTGGCAATTATTTATTAGACAAAACTTTAAGCTAAAAGCTTTAAACTCTATTCAAATTAATGCAATCTGACAAATCAAGAGAGGTTAAGCCAAAAACACCTCTATCATTAGAAATTCCTGAAATGGCTGATGAAGATAAGCCACACGGCACACCTGCAGAAGCTACACGCTCAAAGCAGAGTATAAAACAAAAAAGTTTAAAAGATCAGACAATATCTAGATTCATCACTGAAAGTGACAGTTTTATAAGATATTGTACAAGATTCCAAGCTTCCCCTATTACTGACATTACAGAATCAGTTTTAAATATAATATTAGAAAGTGTTAACAATCTATGGGCACGCCTTCTGGCAGCGTACGATACAGTACTAGATACTGACGACGCAGAACTGCCAGAAAACGCAAAAGCTTCGGCGATAGCCAAATGTGATAACTGCCGCGATCAGTATGAGTTGACAAATGAAATGATAACTGAACAAATAAGTTTAGTAAGGCCAAGTAGAGCCACTACTCCCCCTCCCAGAGTAGTTACAACACCAAAAGAAGACCTAGATAAAGGCATGTATCTCAAAGTACTAGCTTGTGATACTGAAGTTTTTAATGGATGTTATGATCAATGGCCCTCCTTCCGGGACATGTTCACTGCCGTCTATATAAACCATCCTAAACTCTCACAAGCACAAAAGTTATACCATCTAAGGTACAAAACAAAAGGGGAAGCAGGCAGTATCGTCAAGCGATTCGCTTTAAATGACGAAAATTTTAAGCTGGCTTGGGAAGCACTAGTCGAAAGGTACGAAAATGGAAGGGATTATGATAGAAAACCCAATAAAAACATTATTACATCTACAAAAATTCAAAAAGAAACCAGCCAGGAATTTCAAAATTTATACTCGACAGTGACTAATTGCATATCAGTGTTAAAAACACAAAATATCTCCACAGAATCGTGGGACCCCATCATAGTAACTATTTGTGCAGAAACACTCCTGATGCTGCGTTACTACGATGGGAACAATCACTTGTGGAAAGGAAAAAAATGCCCACATGGGAGCAAATGAAAGCATTCCTCACTGCTCAATACGAGATAGCTGAGCGAATTGACAACAAAAATATAAATCTAAAAAGTCATCAAAATGACTCAAGTAAAAACTTGTTTAAACCTCAAGCCAGCAATAATATGCAATACAATAGACACGTTAATAAAAGTCACACTTTCGTGTCAAACCAAACGAATAAATGGTAACCATTATGTGAAATTTGTAAAGGAGGTCACAACATAAGATCTTGCGAGAGATTAAAAAAACTTTCCGTTTCTGACAGGAACAAACTTGTCAGACAACATAAACTTTGCATCAACTGTCTGTCGAATGCTCATACGACAAAAGACTGTGAAAGCAAATTTAATTGTGTGTACTGTCAACGAATACATCACTCATTGCTTCATATTACAAATTTTCAAAATATGAAGCAAAATCAATTTCATAAAACCACCGGGTTAGTCACTACAACCAAAAGTGGTAATCCCGAAATCTCAAATCCCTAAAAAAGGGAAGAACAACCATGCTGCTCTAAAGCAGCAAAAATTCAAGCTCTTCATTCCGAAAATGAAAGCAAAATTCTTTTACCCACTGCGGTCATCACCATAGAACATAAGGGTGATTTATTCAAACTAAGAGCACTAATAGATCAAAGATCTCAAAGATCCTTTATGTCATCAAAGGCTCAAAATCGGCTCAAATTGCCAATAAAACATTCAAATTTCCAAATTTCGGGAATGGGCGGAAGAATTATCCAAAATTCGAACAAAATATGCCCAATTACCATAGTATCTCCAAATGCGGATATTAGAATAGATGCACAAGCCATCGTTCTACCGCAACTTACAAATTTGCTTCCAAGCTATGAAGTAAATAAAATACACTGGGAAAAATGCTCACATCTCAAATTAGCAGATCCCAATTGTCATACCCCATCACAAATCGACATATTATTAGGCAGTGACTTAATACCTCAAATAATTCTTGAAGGTATTGAGAAAATCTCCAATAAATTGTTAGCCCAAAATCCAATATTTGGGTGGATTATAAGTGGTCAAGTCCCTGAAAAAATCAATTCTTTCACCACACAAGTGGAAAATATCTCAAACGAATTTTTAAACAATCAACTTAAAAAATTTTGGGAAATAGAAGAATTACCCCAAATCACCCAGCTTTCAGAAGAAGACCAGGCATGCGAAGCCTATTACAAATCCACAACAACAAGAAACGAACATGGTCGTTATGTTGTGCGATTACCATTCAAACCAACTTTCCCTGAAACCATAGCTCTAGGCCACTCTAGAATATCAGCAGTCCAGCAATTTCTAAGCCTGGAAAAAAGCCTGATAAAGAAAAGTGAGCTTAAATCGGCATACGATAATGTGATGGACGAATATCTTGACCTCAATCATATGGAAGAAGCTATACCATATGAAAAGGTATCTAAAGGTAGATATTTATCTTTTTATCTGCCACATCATGGGGTAATTAGGCGTGATAAAATTACAACAAAAGTACGAGTGGTTTTCAATGCCTCAAAGTGTACGAGCTCAGGCAAATCACTCAATGATGTACTATACACAGGGCCAACCTTACAACCTGATCTCATGCTGTTAATATTAAATTGGCGCAGGTTTAAATACGTTTTTAACGGGGATGTAGAGAAAATGTACAGACAAATTCTAGTACATAAAGATGACCAAGATTTTCAGCGTATAGTCTTCCGCAAATCAAGTAATAGTCCAATCAGCGACTACAAACATAAAACCGTCACCTTTGGCATCAATTGCGCACCCTACTTAGCGATCAGGACACCGCATGAATTAGCAAAAACGTGTGAAACAAATTTACCCTTAGCAACTTCCGTGTTACAAACACAAACATATGTTGATGATATTTTATCAGGTAGCCACAATCTGTCATTAGCGTGCGAATCACTATCTCAGCGGGATTCCCCTTAAAGAAAATTACATCAAATCATCCCGAAATAATAAAAGACACAAAAAAGGAAGACTTATTAGATACAAATTTCCTTAAATTTGAAACGGCCAGTACAACAAAAACCCTAGGGATTCAATGGAATGCGATAACAGATCAATTCTCATATAAAATTGAGTCAATATCTGCAATGTGCGCCATAACCAAACGCCAAATACTTTCCTTCGCCAATAATGATTCGAAAAGGGAAGCTCTCTTCTCGTCCTAAATCCATTCTTGGATTCTAAGGGATTAATAAGGGCAAATGGAAGATTAGAGAACTTCAGCCTTAGTTATAACGAACAACATCCCATCATTATTCCAGAGAAATCCCGTTTTACTTACCTATCATATCTGCACCAGCTTACACTGCATGGTGAGCATCGCTTAATGCAACAAATGGTCCGTCAAGAATTTTATATACCGCGACTAAAGCCACAAATCAAAAGGACGATTTTCATGTGTAAACCATGTACCATGTACAAATACAAAATGCGTACGCAGATCATGGCAGCTTTACCACCTGAACGCTGCAACTATGCTCTACCCTTTACCATCACTGGGGTTGATTTTGCTGGACCTTTCCAGATAAAGGCCTCCATGTTAAGGTCTTCTTCATTTAGAAAAGGGTATGTGGCTGTCTTTGTATGTTTTACGACAAAGGCAGTACACCTCGAGCTTTGTTCAGATCTAACTACTGCGGCTTTTCTTGCAGCATTTGCACGCTTTGTCGGACGACGCAGATTTCCATCAAAAATAATGAGCGATAATGGGAAAAACTTTGTCGGAGCCCAAAGAGCAACAGAGAAGGAGTTTATAAACTTCATGAAAGAAGTCTCCCCTGAAATTGTTAATAAATATGCACCCCAAGAGATCGATTGGAAGTTTATACCTCCATGTTCTCCACACATGGGCGGAGTTTGGGAATCTGCAGTAAAAAGCTTTAAGTCCCATTTAAAGAAAACGGCTGGTAATCATAAATTTAATTATGAGGAGTTTACTCCACTACTTACTCGTATCGAAGCCGTGTTAAATTCAAGACCCATATCACCCCTCTCGCAAGATCCCTTCGATTTCACAGCACTCACACCAGGTCATTTCCTCAGAGGAGCTCCTCTTCGCGCCATACCTGAGACAGAAGGAGACTCACTCACTTTAATAAATCGATGGGAAAGAATCAAGATTCTCCATCACGAATTCAGCCACAGATGGAAGGAAGACTATCTCAAGGATCTTCATAAGAGATATCGGTGGAAAACGGCCCAGAAGGAAGCCAATGCAGGAGAATGCGTCATCATACAGGTCGAATGCCTTTCTCCAACAGAATGGCGACTAGGCCGCATTGAAAAGGTTCATCGAGGATCAGATGGTCCCATACGAGTAGTCGATGTTCGAACACAAACCGGCATATTAACTCGACCAGTCACTAAACTGTGTTTTCTTCCAAACAGCGAAGAACAACTTCAACCAAAACCGCAAAATAACTCGCAAAATTAATCGAAAAATAATAAATCAATTCCGCTAATTCGAAATTAACCCGCTTTATAATCCGTACACAACAAATAAATTCAAACAAGCGCGTTGAAGATCAACGTATTATACATATACATATGTATAGATATGTAGCTACAACAACTACATTCTAATATTATAAACAAAATCAATTTAATACAATTTTATATTCCCATAGAAATGGACGTAGAGGAGACCCAAACCACCTCCAACACCATAAGGTCCGAAATCGCTATACCCAAGGAGTCGGCTGCACCCGTTGCCGCTCCAAGGACCAGGGTTATGCGACCACCGCCATCCACCGAAGCAGTCAGGGAGATGAGGGAAGAGCAGCTGTTGGAGCCACAGGGGCCTCCATGTTGCAGCCAGTGCCATCGCCCACACGCCCTGAAACGATGTACCATTTTTCAGAGCATGAAGCCCGCTCAACGAAAACAGGCAGATGACCATAGAGTGCTGGGCCGACGGCGCCTGTCAATATTGCCAGAGGCCCCATCACACTCTATTTCATCGTTTTCCCCGCCGAGCCAATCCGTCGGAAAGTAGCACCAACACCCGTACCAGACCACGCAGCGATGCTATCCGGCGACGACGAAGCAGCCAATCAACGACAACACGTACACGGCCATCTCCGCCACGCCAGGCTCATCGTCAGCAACAACGACGCTCAACAGGGTTGAGCGCTGTGCTTAACACACTGCAACAGCTGCAGCGGCTCCTAGCCGATTAACTCGCCTAGGGGGGCCGGGATGTTCACATGAGCTATGAACTGCAACATCTCACATCGCATCACCTCCCGTCACGTCACATTACATCACGTCACGTCACAGCACTTCATTTCACAGCATACACCAATACACACACACCCATCAAACACAGTACTTAACACCGATCATTACTACAACAGTACAACACAACAACCACACGATTATCAACGAGACGACTCGTAATCAGCATCTATTTCCCCACCCAAACCTTCAAAAGAGATTGATCCGACCGGGATCGCTCTCTTACCGTTTGCATCCGTGAAGCAAAGCAGTCGTCCGTGACATTTAATTTTCATTTTTTTCAACGCAATCATCAACGCAATTTTTTTCTTATTAAAAACGCCAAGTGGCGGGAGTGAAGTGAATCACCAAGTCACATCACAATAAAAATATACACATAGAGTATATACACATATATACATAAATTTTGGAATTAAATAAATTTTATAACGAGTGTGAAACTCATTCCGTTTTATTTTCGATCTCATACGTATACTATACCACGTAAGTATACTAGTGACATATGTTACTACTATGTAAGCTTTATGTTTCCCAAGCTTAGTTTTCGCTGTGTAGACAATAACTCTTAGAATTTTTTTATGTTTTATCAAGGCATGTAGGGGTCAAGCCACCACATTTTACTGAAATGACAAAATTGGCTGTATATAATGGGCAATTTTTGAACTCAAATTCGTAATCTAAACACCAAAGATACCCCACAGACCTCTTGGCATATTAGTCGCAGTTTTTCATTCAGATCTATTGAAAAGTGTAATTAATTGGCTTGCCCCATTACCAGAGCGAATATGCATTTTGCATATTTAATATTTAAAAGCACGTTTAGAAGAAATCCTTGCGCGAATTCATACGTCGAATGACATATCAGCTTCCGGGCGTACTTAGGTCGGATTTATTTTTGCTGTTCTGCATACGACCACAAAAATATTTAATGTGAAGCAGCAACTTGCAACAGCAAAACATAAAGATGCTGCAGAGAAGCGAAAACCCTCATAATCACAAACTCTTTTGACGAAATAGCAGCCACAAGTCAGAAACACATTTGTTTAGATCTTTGCCAAACATTCATCGAAGCGAATATACCGTAAAACATAATTAGCAATCCAAGTACGAAGAGTTTGAAAAGCTGGCCGACAGGGATTATGCTCGAAAATGCTACGAAAAGATGGATTGCCGGCCGAGCTATTCAAATACGGCAGTTATGAACTGATAAGAAGCATACATCAGCCTCTTCGTAAAATACAGTCAGGCGAAGGCGTGCCCCACGATTAAAATTTAAGTGTGCTTTCCCCCCAATCCACAAAAAGGGAGACCCACACTTTGCGCCAACTACCGTGGGATAAACCTCCTCACCATCGCATAAAAGGTTCTATCGAACTATCTACTTTGTGAAAGATTAAAGCCCACTGTCAACAAAGTGATTGAACCTTATCAGTGTGGCTTTACACCTGAAAATCAAAAACTAAGCAGATATTCACCATTCGCCAAACTTTGGAAAATACCCACGAAAAGAGGATAGTCCCACTCCACCTCTTCGTCAATTTTAAAGCTGCTTTTGACAGCACGGAAAGGAGCTAGCTGCCTTTATGTCTGAATTTGGTATCCCCACAAAACTAATACCGCTGTGTAAACTGACGTTAAGCAATACCAAAATCTCCGCCAGGATCGGGAAATACCTCTCCGAGTCGTTCTATGGCAAACAAAGTTTCAGGCAAGGCTACTCCTTTTCGAGCGACTTTTTCAACGTACTTTAGGAGACAAAAACTTAAGCTGCAAAACTTAACAGAAACGTACCATAAGGGTGTACATATGATATTAATATCATTGGCCCAAAGTAAATGGGTCTGGTAAAGAACGATGGCAAGACGAAATATCCCCTGTCCTCAAACAAACAGTCCTTGCACTCGACTTGGCTCCTACGACTCTGTTGACAGTCATAACTTCATAATTTCGAAGTCGTAGAGAATTTCGTCTATCTTGGAATCGGAATTATCACTAACAACAATGTCAGCATCGAAATTCAACGCAGAGTATCTCTTACCAACAGGTACTGTTTTGGACCGAGTAGACCATTGAGAAGTAAAGTTCTATCTCGACGAACAAATACCAAATTCTACAAGTCACTCATCATCCCCGACCTGCTATACGATGCAGAGGCATGAACAACATTTGATAAGTCGGTGTTACGAATTCTCGAGAGAAAAGTTCTGCTGAAGCCTTATGGTCCTTTGCGGGTTTGCAACGGCGAATACCGCAGTCGATGGAACGTACGAGATAAACGGCAATGTTAATATACTTCAGCAAATTAAGAGACATTGGCTACGCTGGCTAGGTCATGTGGTATCAATGAACAAAAACACTCCAGCTCTGAAAGCATTCGACACAGTTATACCGAGTTGCTGACGAGTGCTCTCAGAGAGTAGGAATGCAAATCGAGACCATAAGGGACCGGACATTCTAGCTGCATGTCCTTAAATCGTAGTCCTTAATGCATTTGCCGTGTTCGCCATCAAAAGGGGGTTCTATCATCCCAGGCTGTTGTTTCTGTTTCGTTGGGGGCGTTTTTTACTTGACGGATCCCAATCCCAGCACACAACCCTGAGAGGAATGGTTCGCCATTTCACTTTAGCTCGTCTTTAAACAGATGGTTTTTGGCTACCCCAAGGACACTTGGTATAAGACCAGAGGCCATGAGCTGCTTATTCCATATGTGAACGAATCGTTTCTGGCTACTCACAAGTTAATGGCGCTCAGAGAAATTTCCTCACCTGCGTGAACTTCTACACATGAATCCTTCCTCCTATTCCAAATATATATATTCCAAAATTAAAATCGATTAAAATCTGTGATGATCCCTATAAGTAACTTGCCAGAATAATCAAAATGCAAACAAGAGTTCCGTTTTGTGACCTACTCTGAGACAAAATGTCTCAAATAATGACTGAATTTCGCTAATAGTTGCTTTAAAATAACACATTTTGGCCAATACAAGAGTTTATAATTTTATAAGGGATAGAGGGAAATGTGTATGATTGCATTAACTTGTGATATTATCAAGCATTCAAACAGAGGCCGATATCCACTTTTTAAATGAGTTGTCTGGGCAGGATAAACCGAAAATAAAAGTGTTCCGCAGAAAACACTTTTTTACATACAATTGTCCTGATTTTTCCTTTCACAAATTTGGGTCATTTATTTCAAATAACAAAAAATAAATATTGATTCATATAACATAAAGAATCAGTTTTAAGTTTTCAGCTTTGAAACAAAGGAATTCGAAGAAATGATCTCAAATACTTCTTCGATATTTTTATATCTCGTTGAAATTTGACTGAACGATCTTTATTTAGATCATATTCTCCAAAAGAAAATTTTAAAAAGTCTTACTGAATAAAGTTTGCAGTAAAACGTCGAGATTCAGAACTTTTCACCTCTTCAATTTCAGCTGCGTTATTGCTTTTGTCACCGCTGAAAGCAGCATTTAAAATAAAATTCATTAAAATCTTCAGTCGTCATATCTGCAAAACCTTCTCCTCCAATATTGGCAGCAGATGAAAAATATCAGCATAAGCAGTTAATGCTCAGTAGATACAGAAATAACCATTTGGTACGTACATATACTCAACTCCAGAAAATCTTAGGGTGTTGCGTAACACTTTTTTGCTACTTTTATTGTAATGAGGTTGTCGTGTTAGCATTTAACATAAATACATAATCTTATTATGTAATGCAAAATGTTACATTATTAAAGTGATTGTTTTGAATTACTTTGCATGTTTGTTACATTTTGGATGGAATAGTACCTGTTATGTAATCTTTTTTTTTAACAAGTGTTTAACATGATTTAAGAGGATGGAGTCATGTGTAGAAGTTCACGCAAGTGAGGAATGTTCTCTGATCGCCATTCACTTGGGAGTGGCCAGAAACGATTCTTTTACATATGGCTCAAGCAGCTCACGACCTACGATCTTTGACCAAGTATCCTCTGGGTAGCCTAAGAACATCCGTTCGAAGGCGAGTTAAAGTGAGAAGGCGAAACATCCCCTACATAGGGTTGTGCGCAGGGTTTGGGACCCGTCACGAAAAACTCTACCAATGAAAAATTACCAACAGCCTCGGAAAAGAAACCCCCCTTTTGATGACGACCATGGCAAACGAAATAAGGACTACGAATTAAGGGTATGCACATGGAATGTCCGGTCCCTTAACTGGGAAGGTGCCGCTGCCCAGCTGGTTGAAGTCCTCGTGAAAATAAAGGCTGACATCACCGCCGTTCAAGAAATGCGATGGACGGGACAAGGACAAAGACGAGTAGGTCCTTGTGGCATTTACTACGGTGGCCATATAAAGGAGCGCAAGTTTGGTGCGGGATTCGTGGTGGGAGAGAGCCTCCGTCGCCGAGTACTATCATTCACTCCGGTGAATGAACGTCTAGCCACAGTCCAAATCAAAGCGATGTTCTTCAACATATCGCTGATTTGCGCCCACACCCCGATGGAAGAGAAGGACGATGTGATCAAAGATGCCTTCTATGAGCTCTTGGAGCGCACCTATGAGAGCTGCCCCCGCCTCGATGTCAAAATCGTGCTTTACGACTTTAACGCCAGGGTGTTCAAAGAAGGTATCTTTGGCACTACGGTCGGTAAATTCAGCCTCTACGACGAAACATCCTCAAATGGGTTGAGGCTGATCAACTTCGCCGGGGCCCGAAATAGGGTTATCTGTGGTACTAGATTCCAGCACAAGAAAATTCATCAAGCTACCTGACTGTCTCCGGATCGAAAAGCCAACAATCAGATCGATCATGTTGTGGTAAACGGAAGACATGTCTCCAGGGTTCCACACGTGCGTGCGCTCCGAGGACCTAACATCGACTCGGACCACTACCTTGCCGCTGTCAAGGTTCTCACCCACCCCTGTGTAGTACAAAACGCACGTCAACAAACACAAGGAAGTTTCTGAAGTTTATTTTCAACTCGGCTTGCGCTCCTGCTCTCTGAGAGCACTCGTCGACAACTCGGTGTAAGGGAACTGTGGGACGGCATTTCAAACTTCTTACGTACAACTGTTACCCAAACCATTGGTTTTCGGAAAACGCAAAACATCAGCTGGTACGATGAGGAGTGCCGTGTCGCAGCTGAGAGAAAACAGACTGCCTACCTCGCAACGTTACGGTCAACCACAACACGTGCAGGATGGGATAGATACCGAGAGTTGAAGAGGGAAGCGAGACGCATTTGCAGACAGAAAAAGAAAGAGGCCGAAATGCGTGAGTACGAAGAGCTTGATAAGCTGGCCGACAGGGTAATGCTCGAAAATTCTACGAAAATGCGGCGGCTTACGGAAGGTTTCAAGACCGGAGCGTATTCTTGTAGAACCCCAAAGGTGATCTAGTCACTGATGCCCAGAGCATACTTAAATTATGGAGGAACACTTCTCCAGCCTGCTGAATGGCAGTGAACGCACAACACCAGGAGAAGGAGAACCCGATTCCCCAATCGATGACGATGGAGCAGACGTTCCATTACCCGACCATGAAGAAGTTCGAATAGCAATTGCCCGCCTGAAGAACAACAAAGCGGCGGGGGCCGATGGATTGCCGGCCGAGCTATTTAAACACGGCGGCGAAGAACTGATAAGGAGCATGTATGAGCTTCTTTGTAAAATATGGTCTGACGAAAGCATGCCCAACGATTGGAATTTAAGTGTGCTCTGCTCAATATTCACCATGCGCCAAATCTTGGAAAATACCCGTGAAAGGGGAATCGACACACACCACCTCTTCGTCGATTTCAAAGCTGCTTTCGACAGCACAAAAAGGAGCTGCCTTTATGCCGCGATGTTTCAATTTGGTATCCCCGCAAAACTAATACGGCTGTGTAAACTGACGTTGAGCAACACCAACAGCTCCGTCAGAATCGGCAAGGACCTCTCCGAGCCGTTCGATACCAAACGAGGTTTCAGACAAGGCAACTCCCTATCGTGAGACTTCTTCAATCTGCTTCTGGAGAAAATATTTCGAGCTGCAAAACTAATGAGAGAAGGTACAATCTTTAGTATCTTAGTAGAGTGGCGTTTGCCGATGATATTGATATCAACTCCAGTAGAGTAGGTAATTGAAAAGTAAAGTCCTCTCTCGACGAACAAAAGCCAAACTTTATAAGTCGCTCATAATTCCCGCCCTGCTATATGGCGCAGAGGCTTGGCCGAAGATATCAACTGATGAGTCGACGTCGCGAGTTTTCGAGAGAAAAGTTCTACGAAAGATTTATGGTCCTTTGTGCATTGGCCACGGCGAACATCGCATTCGATGGAACGATAAGCTGTACGAGATATACGACGACATTGACATAGTTCAGCGAATTAAAAGACAGCCGCTACGCTGGCTAGGTCATGTTGTCCAGATGGACGAAAACACTCCAGCTCTGAAAGTATTCGACGCAGTAGCCGCCGGGAGAAGCAGAGGAAGAGGAAGACCTCCACTCCGTTGGAAGGACCAAGTGGAGAAGGAATATCCAATTGGCGCCACGTAGCGAAAAGAAGGAACGACTGGTGCGCTGTTGTTAACTCGGCTATAATCGCGTAAGCGGTGTCTACGCCAGTAAAGAAAAAGAACATGATTTAAGAATTGCTTAATTTTTACAAGCAAAAGAAAAACAGTCCTGGTCTTTCGTTTGACGTATGCAAATTGGTTAGCCGTTACAACAGAAAAATATTTGGAATTTGCATTTAGATATAAGAATATATTTATGGAAATAATTTATTTAAATGAATTAGCGAATTTAAAGTTAAAAAACTAGATTGACTTAGGAAAGCAAAAACTTTTATGATTTCTATCGGTCAAATGTAAGCAGTTACCACCTAGAAGTCTAAAAATTATGAGTAAATCAATGGGGCTCATGCATAAAACGTGAGCTTGAGCTCGCACTCGATTTTTTGAATAAAAGGTGCTTGTCGTATGTATAATAAAATAGTGGGCGCGGCCCCGCCCTCTAACAAGTTTGATGTACATTTCTCCTTAACCACTTGAACTACAATAACCAAATTTGCTGATTGAAAATCTTATAAGAACTATAAGACTAATGGTAGAAGTCTGAAAATTGATGAAATCGGAGTATAACCCCGCTTATTCCCATATGACGGTACTGTTGAAAACTTCTAAAAGCGCGATAAATCAATAACTAAATACGATAGAAACATTAAATTTTACTACCCAAAAAGCATAAGATTTTGGGATCTGGTGTGAAAATTTAACGATGAACGTGCACCGTCTTCTTTTTGGTAAAATCCCATATCTCGGGACTCGACTAGCCAATTTCGACAAAATTTAGTTCGTGGCATTGTTCTTACATTCTTATATCACATTGCGAAAATGGATGAAATCGGACAACAACCCAATTTTCCAGGTTCCAGTACCCAAATCAAGAAGCAATTAATATAACGGGATAAAACTTTGCACGAATAAAGTCTTTAGTGGAGGTCACATTATGATCAAAAATTGTTTAAGTTGTTGAAAATAAGAGAACGTGTTTTATTCATAACAGTGTATCTTTGTACCTAAACTAAATACATTTGAGCGAAAATTTGGCCTAGCTTCCTTATGACTAATATTAAGACTTTCGAACATCCATCTGACTTCACTCTGCATGATTGGTTTTACACCTAAAAGTATTTCCGCAGCTTTGATTCTTGAAAATTGCAAGGGCACAAAATGTTCGGTTGAACTCAAACTTAGCCCTTCCTTACTTGTTTTTTATATAATTAATAATAAAATGATAAATACATAGGTTTGATGATAGTAGCATCTGCTGGTTGGCTAATTATATTTTTGAGGATCCATCGGAGGATGGAGTCATGTGTAGAAGTTCACGCAAGTGAGGAAAGTTCTCTGATTCCCATTCACTTGGGAGTGGCCAGAAACGATTCTTTTACATATGACTCAAGCAGCTCAGCTTTGACCAAGTAGGCGAAACATCCCCTCCGCAGGGTTGTGCGCTGGGTATGGGACCCGCCACGTAAAAAAACCACCCCCAATGAAAGGAAGCAACAGCCCTGGGATAAGAGACCCTCCTTTTGATGACGACCATGGCAAACGAAATAAGGTCTACGAATTAAGAGCATGCACCTGGAATGTCCGGTCCCTTAATTGGGAAGATGCCGCTGCCTAACTGGTTGATGACATCACCGCCGTCCAAGAAATGCGATGAACGTGACAAGGACAGAGACGAGTAGGTCCCTGTGGCATTTACTACAGTGGCCATATAAAGAAGCGCAAGTTTGGTGTGGGATTCGTGGTGGGAGAGAGCCTCCGTCGCCGAGTACTATCATTCACTCCGGTGAATGAACGTCTAGCCACAATTCGCATCAAAGCGAGGTTCTTCAATATATCGCTGATTTGCGCCCACGCCCCGACGGAAGAAAAGAACGATGTGACCAAAAATGCCTTCTATGAGCTCTTGGAGCGCACCTATGAGATCTGCCCCCGCCACGAAATCGTGCTAGGCGACTTTAACGCCAGGGTGTTCAAAGAAGGTATCTTTGGCACTACGGTCGGTAAATTCAGCCTCCACGTCGAAACATCCCCAAATGGGTTGAGACTGATCGACTACGCCGGGGCCCGAAATATCGTTATTTGTAGTACTAGATTCCAGCATAAAAAGATTCATCAAGCTACCTGGCTGTCTCCGGATCGAAAAACTACCAAACAGATCGATCATGTTGTGATAGACTAAAGACACGTCTCCAGTGTTCTAGACGTGCGTACGCTCCGAGGTCTTAACATCGACTCGGACCACTATCTTGTTGCAGTCACGATTCGCACCCGCCTCTGTGCCGCAAAAAACGCACGTCAACAAACACAAGGAAGGTTCGACGTCGAGAAGCTGCAATCACAACCGACAGCAGAACGATTTTCAACTCGGCTTGCGCTCCTGCTCTCTGAGATCACTCGTCAACAACTCGGCATAAGGGAACTGTGGGACGGCATTTCAAACTCCTTACGTACAACTGCAACCGAACCATTGGTTTTCGGAAAATGCAAAAGAACAGTTGGTACGACGAGAAATGCCGTATCGCAGCGGAGAGAAAACAGGCTGCCTATCTCGCAACGTTACGATCAACCACAACACGTGCGGGATGGGATATATACCGAGAGTAGAAGAGGGAAGCGAGACGCATTTGCAGACAGGAAAAGAAAGAGGCCGAAATGCGTGAATACGAAGAGCTTGATAAGCTGGCCGACAGGAATAATGCTCAAAAATTCTTTCAAGACCGGAGCATACTCTTGTAGCACCCCCAAAGGTGATCTAGTCGCTGATGCCCAGAGCATACTCAAATTATGGAGGGAACACTTCTCCAGCCTGCTGAATGGCAGTGTAAGTACAACGCTAGGAGAAGACGAACCCGATTCGCCAATCGATGACGATGGAGCAAACGTTCCATTGCCCGACCATGAAGAAGTTCGAATAGCAATTGCCCGCCTGAAGAACAACAAAACGGCGGGGGCCGATGGATTGCCGGCCGAGCTATTCAAACACGGCGGCCAAAAACTGATAAAGAGCATACATCAGCTTCTTTGTAAAATATGTTCGGGCGAAAGCATGCCCAACGATTGGAATTTAAGTGTGCTATGCCCAATCCATTAAAAGGGAGACCCCACAATCTGCGCCAACTACCGTGGGATAAGCAGCCTCAACATCGCGTATAAGGTTCTATCGACCGTATTGTGTAAAAGATTAAAGCTCTCCGTCAAAACACTGATTGGACCTTATCAGTGTGGCCTTAGACCTGGCAAATCAACAAGCGACCAGATATTCACCATAGGCCAAATCTTCGTCGATTTCAAAGCTGCTTTCGGCAGCACAAAAAGGAGCTGCCTTTATGCCGCGATGTCTGAATTTGGTATCCCCGCAAAACTAATACGGCTGTATAAACTGACGTTGAGCAATACGAAAAGCTCCGTCAGGATCTGGAAGGACCTCCCCGAGCCGTTCGATACCAAACGAGGTTTCAGACAAGGCAACTCCCTATCGTGAGACTTCTTCAATCTGCTTCTGGAGAAAATATTTCGAGCTGCAAAACTAATGAGAGAAGGTACAATCTTTTAGTAGAGTGGCGTTTGCCGATGATATTGATATCAACTCCAGTAGAGTAGGTAATTGAAAAGTAAAGTCCTCTCTCGACGAACAAAAGCCAAACTTTATAAGTCGCTCATAATTCCCGCCCTGCTATATGGCGCAGAGGCTTGGCCGAAGATATCAACTGATGAGTCGACGTTGCGAGTTTTCGAGAGAAAAGTTCTACGAAAGATTTAAGGTCCTTTGTGCATTGGCCACGGCGAACATCGCATTCGATGGAACGATGAGCTGTACGAGATATACGACGTCATTAACATAGTTCAGCGAATTAAAAGACAGCGGCTACGCTGGCTAGGTCATGTAATCCGAATGGACGACTCCAGATCTGAAAGTATTCGACGTTGTACCCGCCGGGGGAAGCAGAGGAAGAGGAAGACCGCAACTCCGCTGGAAGGACCAAGTGGAGAAGGACCTGGCTTCGCTTGGAATATCCCATTGGCGCCACGTAGCGCAAAGAAGAAACGACTGTCGCGCTGTTGTTAACTCGGCTATAGTCGCGTAAGCGGTTTCTACGCCAATATAGAAGAAGAAAAAGAAACATTTGGTGGTGCCCTCAGCAAGCCCATGGCAAGCAAATTATTGGTTTCCATTTGAAATTGAAGTGATTGATGGCACTCATATTGAAATTTAAAAAAAAAACTCAGAAATCAAAGCGAAGAGTATAGTTTAGAAAAGGCAACTTGTAATGGAAAAGAACTATTTACAAGCGATGCATATCCTGTCTTGGTTCAGTTCATGACTCTCGCATCTTACGAAACAGCGAGGTATGTAGAATAAGGCAAAATGCAACAAACGATGCATTACTTCTCGTGGTTGAGGGCTATGGAATATGCCCATGGCTAATGACACCATACCGGGACCCAAAACTGATATTGAAAAAAAAAAAATTCAACAAAGTATTTGCAAGAGTGTTTTGTGTAATTGAAGCAAAGATTTTCGATACTCCAATAGAAAATTCGTGTATCGACAGAGCTGGCACTCCACACCTGAGAACCCCATCGCACTCAACAATATGTCAACAACCAACGACACCTCACACTACTAAGCAACAAAAAGGATGATCACCACACGTTGAACGATACAAAAAAAGTTGGTTATCCAAATAATTGAATAATTAATTTTAATAAAATAAAGTTTGTAAAAATATAAAGACTTTCTTAATAAATTATATTTTATGTAACACTACTCAAGTAAGCCGGTACTTTTATTTAAAATGTGCGTGACAACCATTTAAACAACATGGTGATTACCAAGGTAAAAATACAGATACATACATATGTATGTATCTACTGGTTACAAAATTATTCACCGCGTTAAAATAAATTTTTAAAAGACGATTATATCCTTATCAATGGCGATTACAATAATGATGTATGAAAATTAGGAAATGATATCAAACAACAAACAGCAATAATTTTAGAAGCTGGAAAAAACAAACGTAGGATGATCGCAAATTTTTTTATCATATTAGTTTATAATTAAGGTAATATAAATGAAAATATTTATTTTTGACTTTTTGTTAACCTTCAAAAATAAACAACATATGTATGGCAAACTGTAAAATAAAATTTAAAAACTAAAGGTTGATTATCAGTGCAACGTCGCTTTCTTTGCTGTTTTGCTACTCATGTTGCTGTTATTTTTGTTTCCGATGTTGTTGTTGCTGATGTCTCTTCTAATGTATCAAACGTACAGTTGCCATCATTGATACCAAGAGAGATATGAACTGTAAAAAAATAAAGTCAGAGCAAAACCAAAAAAAAGATTTAATTTCGATAACGGTACACTTACCTGGAAGTTTGTTTGTTGAAGGATTAGAGTTAACACAAAGCAATTGTTACAAATCAGTTTCCCAGTTTTTTAATACTTTTTTATCGCCTGTGTTATTCATGTCCATTTTATTTTTTACGCGACATTAGATGTTAGCTATTTTTTATTAATTTTTTCTCCGTTAGTTCAATGCCAAATTTTTGCTTACTTTTCTTTACTTTTAATGCTTGGTAATTGACTTTTTTCTAGTAACTATTTATTTTATTTTATTTTTTCTACTAAAAATGTAGAAATGTCGTCGGTTTCTATATTATTATTATTATTTGATTCTACTTTACTTTCACTTGAGCATTAGTAAAATTTGAACCTCACAACCATGGAATTCACCCGGTGAAATATTAACATTGTTTTGATTTTAGCAGAAGGGAATCTAAATTTCTTAAATTTTTTTTTTGTTTAATTTTTATAAATTTATCTTGGTTATGAGTTAAAAAAGTAACAGTCGAAAAATACTTTAATATATAGTATTTCCTTACATTATTCATGCATGAGGGAATCAAACAAGCATAGAATTGCATTTCTATGCGCAATCAACATTTTTTCTCAACCAGGGAATTGTGTGGATATGGAAAGTACAAATATGTATCTTCTTCTTCTTAATTGGCGTAGAAACCGCTTAAGCGATTATAGCCGAGTTAACAACAGCGCGCCAGTCGCTTCTTCTTCTCGCTACGTGGCGCCAATTGGATATTCCAAGCGAAGCCAGGTCCTTCTCCACTTGGTCCTTCCAACGGAGTGGAGGTCTTCCTCTTCCTCTGCTTCCCCCGGCGGGTACTGCGTCGAATATTTTCAGAGCTGGAGTGTTTTCGTCCATCCGGACAACATGACCTAGCCAGCGTAGCCGCTGTCTTTAATTCTGCTGAACTATGTCGATGTCGTCGTATATCTCGTACAGCTCATCGTTCCATCGAATGCGGTATTCGCCGTGGCTAACGCGCAAAGGACCATAAATCTTTCGCAGAACTTTTCTCTCGAAAACTCGCAACGTCGACTCATCCGTTGTTGACATCGTCCAAGACTCTGCACCATACAGCAGGACGGGAATTATGAGTGATTTATAGAGTTTGGTTTTTGTTTGTCGAGAGAGGACTTTGCTTCTCAATTGCCTACTCAGTCCGAAGTAGCACCTGTTGGCAAGAGTTATGCTGTGTTGGATTTCTGGGCTGACATTGTTGGTGGTGTTTACGCTGGTTCCAAGATAGACGAAATTATCTACGACTTCAAAATTATGACTGTCAACAGTGACGTGAGTGCCAAGTCGCGAATGCGACGACTGTTTGTTTGATGACAGCAGATACTTCGTCTTGCCCTCGTTCACTAACAGACCCATTTTCTGTGCTTCCTTGTCCAGCCTGGAGAAAGCAGAACTAACGGCGCGGGTGTTGAGGCCGATGATATCAATATCATCGGCATAATGCATAACAACAGCCGTACACTCTTATAGAAGATGGTACCTTCTCTATTTAGTTCTGCGGCTCGAACTATTTTCTCCAAAAGCAGGTTGAAAAAGTCGCACGATAGGGAATCGCCTTTGTCTGAAACCTCGTTTGGTATCGAACGGCCGGAGAGGTCCTTCCCGATCCTGACGGAGCTTTTGGTGTTACTCAACGTCAGTTTACACAGCCGTATAGTTTTTGCGGGGATACCAAATTCAGACATCGCGGCATAAAGGCAGCTCCTTTTCGTGCTGTCGAAAGCAGCTTTGAAATCGACGAAGAGGTGGTGTGTGTCGATTCTCCTTTCACGGGTCTTTTCCAAGATTTGGCGCATGGTGAATATCTGGTCGGTTGTTGATTTGCCAGGTCTGAAGCCACACTGATAAGGTCCAATCAGTTTGTTGACGGTGGGCTTTAATCTTTTACACAATACGCTCGATAGAACCTTATATGCGATGTTGAGGAGGCTAATCCCACGGTAGTTGGCGCAGATTGTGGGGTCACCTTTTATGGATTGGGCATAGCACACTTAAATTCCAATCGTTGGGCATGCTTTCGTCCGACCATATTTTACAAAGAAGCTGATGCATGCATCCTTGTCAGTTCTTCGCCGCCGTGTTTGAATAGCTCGGCCGGCAATCCGTCGGCCCCTGCCGCTTTGTTGTTCTTCAGGAAGGCGGGCAATTGCTATTCGAACTTCTTCATGGTCGGGTAATGGAACGTCTGCTCCATCGTCATCGATTGGGGAATCGGGTTCTCCTTCTCCTGGTGTTGTGCGTTCACTGCCATTCAGCAGGCTGGAGAAGTGTTCCCTCCATAATTTAAGTATGCTCTGGGCATCAGTGACTAGATCACCTTTGGGGGTTCTACAGGAATACGGCTCCGGTCTTGAAACCTTCCGTAAGCCGCCGCATTTTTTCGTAGAATTTTCGAGCATTACCCCTGTCGGCCAGCTTATCAAGCTCTTCGTACTCACGCATTTCAGCCTCTTTCTTCTTCTGTCTACAAATGCGTCTCGCTTCCCTCTTCAACTCTCTGTATCTATCCCATCCCGCACGTGTAGTGGTCGATCGTAACGTTGCGAGGTAGGCAGCCTGTTTTCTCTCCGCTGCGACACGGCACTCCTCGTCGTACCAGCTGTTCTTTTTGCACTTTCTGAAAACCAATGGTTTACGGTTGCAGCTGTACGTAAGGAGTTTGAAATGCCGTCCCACAGTTCCCTTTATACCGAGTTGTTGATGAGTAGCTCTCAGAGAGCAGGAGTGCAAGCCGAGTAGAAAAACGTTTGGCAGTCTGTTGTGATTGCAGCTTTTTCGACGTCGAACCTTCCTTGTGTTTGTTGGCGTGCGTTTTTGCTGCACAGAGGCGGGTGCGAATCTTGGCTGCGTAACAAGATAGTGGTCCGAGTCGATGTTAGGACCTCCGGAGCGCACGCACATCCCGAAACACTGGAGACGTGTCTTCCGTCTATCACAACATGATCGATCTGGTTGGTAGTTTTTCGATCCGGAGACAGCCAGGTAGCTTGATGAATCTTCTTATGCTGGAATCTGGTACTACAGATAACCATATTTCGGGCCCCGGCGAAGTCAATCAGCCTCAACCCATTTGGGGATGTTTCGTCGTGGAGGCTGAATTTACCGACCGTAGTGCCAAATATACCTTCTTTTGCCCACCCTGGCGTTAAAGTCGCCTGGCACGATTTTGACATCGTGGCGGGGGCAGCTCTCATAAGCGCGCTCCAAGCGCTCATAGAAGGCATCTTTGGTCACATCGTCCTTCTCTTCCGTCGGGGCGTGGGCGCAAATCAGCGATATGTTGAAGAACCTCGCTTTGATGCGGATTGTGGCTAGACGTTCATTCACCGCAGTGAATGATAGTACTCGGCGACGGAGTCTCTCTCCCACCACGAATCTTACACCAAACTTGCGCTCCTTTATATGGCCACTGTAGTAAATGTCACAAGGACCTACTCGTCTCTGTCCTTGTCCCGTCCATCGCATTTCTTGGACGGCGGTGATGTCAGCCTTTGTCTTTACGAGGACATCAACCAGCTGGGCAGCGGCACCTTCCCAATTAAGGGACCGGACATTCCAGGTGCATGCCCTGATATCGTTATCCTTATTTCGTTTGCCATGGTCGTCATCAAAAGAGGGGTTTCTCATCCGAGGCTGTTTGTCGCTTTTCATTGGGATAGGCTTTTACGTGGCGGGTCCCAAACCCTATGCAGGGGATGTTTCGCCTTCTCGCTTTAGCTCACCTTCGAACGGATGTTCTTAGGTTACCCAGAGGATACTTGGTCAAAGACCGGAAGTCGTGAGCTGCTTGAGCCATGTGTAAAAGAATCGTTTCTGGCCACTCCCAAGTGAATGGCGATCAGAGAACTTTCCTCACTTGCGTGAACTTCTACACATGACTCCATCCTCCAAATATGTATGTGTAGATATATTTAGAGAAGGGCATATCTTGATTTCTTTGACTTGTTTGGCCCAATTAAATGTTTAAAAGATAATTACGAAAATATCAATAAAGCTTTTAATATTATACCTAACAAATAAAAATTCTTTCTCTTTTTAATATTTTAAATTATAATTTAATAAATTAATCAACTATTTAAAGATACATACATAAGTATATGTAAAGGAGGATGGGGTCATGTGTAGAAGTTCACGCAAGTGAGGAAAGTTCTCTGATCGCCATTCATTTGGGAGTGGCCAGAAACGATTCTTTTACATATGACTCAAGCAGCTCACGACTTCCGGTCTTTGACCAAGTATCCTCTGGGTAACCTAAGAACATCCGTTCGAAGGCGAGCTAAAAAGTGAGAAGGCGAAACATCCCCCTGCAAGGGTTGTGCGCTGCCACGTTATCCCATATGAAATGGACCCGAACGTAGGTCCTTGTGACGACTAGCCCGGATGAAGTTTGAAAAAGACATCGCTTTTGATGAGAGCGCCAATGCTCCGACGGATGAGAAGGACGATGTGACCAAAGATGCCTTTTATGAGTGCTTGGAACGCACTTATGAGAGATGCCCCCGCCACGATGTCAAAATCGTGCTTGGCGACTTTAACGCCAGGGTGGGCAAAGAAGGTATCTTTGGCACTACGGTCGGTAAATTCAGCCTCCACGAGGAAACATCCCCAAATGGGTTGAGGCTGATCGACTTCGCCGGGGCCCGAAATATGGTTATCTGTAGTACTAGATTCCAGCACAAAAAAATTCATCAAGCTACCTGGCTGTCTCCGGATCGAAAAACTACCAACCAGATCGATCATGTTGTGATAGACGGAAGACACGTCTCCAGTGTTTTAGATGTGCGTGCGCTCCGAGGTCCTAACATCGACTCGGACCACTATCTTGTTGCAGCCAAGATTCGCACCCGCCTCTGTGCAGCAAAAAACGCACGCCAACAAACACAAGGAAGGTTCGACGTCGAAAAGCTGCAATCACAACAGACTGCCAAACGTTTTTCTACTCGGCTTGCACTCCTGCTCTCTGAGAGCACTCATCAACAACTCGGTATAAGGGAACTGTGGGACGGTATTTCAAACTCCTTACGTACAGCTGCATCCGAAACCCTTGGTTTTCGGAAAGTGCAAAAGAACAACTGGTACGACGAGGAGGCCGAAATGCGTGAGTATGAAGAGCTTGATAAGCTGGCCGACAGGGGTAATGCTCGAAAATTCTACGAAAAAATGCGGCGGCTTACAGAAGGTTTCAAGACCGGAGCATACTCTTGTAGAACCCCCAAAGGTGATCTAGTGACCGATGCCCAGAGCATACTTAAATTATGGAGGGAACACTTCTCCAGCCTGCTGAATGGCAGAGAATGCACAACGCCAGGAGAAGGCGAACCCGATTCCCCAATCGATGACGATGGAGCAGACGTCCCATTGCCCGACCATGAAGAAGTTCGAATAGCAATTACCCGCCTGAAGAACAACAAAGCGGCGGGGGCCGATGGATTACCGGCCGAGCTATTCAAACACGGCGGCGAAGAACTGATAAGGAGCATGCATCAGCTTCTTTGTAAAATATGGTCGGACGAAAGCATGCCCAACGATTGGAATTTAAGTGTGCTATGCCCAATCCATAAAAAAGGAGACCCCACAATCTGCGCCAACTACCGTGGGATTAGCCTCCTCAACATCGCATATAAGGTTCTATCGAGCGTATTGTGTGAAAGATTAAAGCCCACCGTCAACAAACTGATTGGACCTTATCAGTGTGGCTTCAGACCTGGCAAATCAACAACCGACCAGATATTCACCATGCGCCAAATCTTGGAAAAGACCCGTGAAAGGAGAATCGACACACACCACCTCTTCGTCGATTTCAAAGCTGCTTTCGACAGCACGAAAAGGAACTGCCTCTATGCCGCGATGTCTGAATTTGGTATCCCCGCAAAACTAATACGGCTGTGTAAACTGACGTTGAACAACACGAAAAGCTCCGTCAGGATCGGGAAGGACCTCTCCGAGCCGTTCGATACCAAACGAGGTTTCAGACAAGGCGATTCCCTATCGTGTGACTTTTTCAACCTGCTTCTGGAAAATAGTTCGAGCTGCAGAACTTAGTAGAGAAGGTGCCATCTTTTATAAGAGTGTACAGCTGCTGGCGTATGCTGATGATATTGATATCATCGGCCTTAACACCCGCGCCGTTAGTTCTGCTTTCTCCAGAACTAGACAAGGAAGCAAAACAAATGGGTCTGGCAGTGAACGAGGGCAAGACGAAATATCTCCTGTCATCAAACAAACAGTCGTCGCACTCGCGACTTGGCACTCACGTCACTGTTGACAGTCATAACTTTGAAGTTGTAGATAATTTCGTCTATTTAGGAACCAGTATTAACACCACCAACAATGTCAGCCTGGAAATCCAACGCAGGATTGCTCTTGCCAACAGGTGCTACTTCGGACTGAGTAGGCAATTGAAAAGTAAAGTCCTCTCTCGACGAACAAAAAGCTAAACTCTATAAGTCGCTCATAATTCCCGTCCTGCTATATGGTGCAGAGGCTTGGACGATGTCAACAACCGATGAGTCGACGTTGCGAGTTTTCGAGAGAAAAGTTCTGCGAAAGATTTATGGTCCTTTGCGCGTTAGCCACGGCGAATATCGCATTCGATGGAACGATGAGCTGTACGAGATATACGACGACATTGACATAGTTCAGCGAATTAAAGACAGCGGCTACGCTGGCTAGGTCATGTTGTCCGAATGGACGAAAACACTCCAGCTCTGAAAGTATTCGACGCTGTACCCGCCGGGGAAGCAGAGGAAGAGGAAGACCTCCACTCCGTTGGAAGGACCAAGTGGAGAAGGACCTGGCTACGCTTGGAATATCCAATTGGCGCCACGTAGCGAAAAGGAGAAACGACTGGCGCGCTGTTGTTAACTCGGCTATACTCGCGTAAGCGGTGTCTACGCCAATTAAGAAGAAGAAGACATAAGTATATCTTAAAATTCATATTATTTTCAATAAAATTTTTAAAATTTATTTCTTAAGCATAGACTGACAAGCAAAATAAGCAAATGCTTTCACAGGACATGCAATGTACATACATACAAGTATGTGTATTATTTTTTGGCACATTTGTCTGTATGTTTACGAAAGCAAATACGAGCCGTTTACGTACATACATACATACATATGTACAAATTCATAAGGGAATAATAAGTGCCGCAGGCATCTTTCCGCATCTCCGTTGTCACGGACAACCAATGGCCGACGCTTATGTCTGAGATAAAGAGATGTCCAACTCCTCTCTCATTGGAAGTGAGAGAGTAGTTGCTAAACGTCAAAAGCTCCTGAACTTTGACAGCTAATCGAGTTCAAAAGGTTTTGACGTTTCGAGCGATGGCCAGATTGAAATCTTACCAAAACAAGTAAGGAAGGGCTAAGTTCGGTTGTCACCGAACATTTTATACTCTCGCATGGTAAAGTGATAATCGAGATTTCATTATACGTCATTTACATATTTTTCAAATACCGTATTTTTGTAAAGTTTTATTCCGCTATCATCATTGGTTCGTAATGTACTATATATTATACAGAGAAGGCATCAGATGTACATGTCATCAGGGTGTTAAGAAAATATTATGTGCCGAATTGCATTGAAATCGGTCTAGTAGTTCCCGAGATATGGTTTTTGGTCCATAAGTGGGCGACGCCACCCCCGTTTTAAATTTTTATAAAAAGTTTGGATGCAGCTTTCTTCTGCCATTCCTCCCGTAAAATTTAGTGTTTCTGACGTTTTTTGTTTGTCGGTTAACGCACTTTTAGTGATTTTCAACATAACCTTTGTACGGGAGGTGGGCGTGGTTATTATCCGATTTCTTCCATTTTTGAACTGTATATGGAAATGCCTGAAGGAAACGACTCCATAGAGTTTGGTTGACATAGCTATGGTAGTTTCCGAGATATGTACAAAAAACTTAGTAGGGGGCGGGACCACGCCCACTTTTCCAAAAACATTACGTCCAAATATGACCCTCCCTAATGCGATCCTTTGTGTCAAATTTCACTTTAATATCTTTATATATGGCTTAGTTATGACACTTTATAGGTTTTCGGTTTCCGCCATTTTGTGGGCGTGGCAGTTAACCGATTTTGCCCATCTTCGAACTTAACCTTCTTATGGAGCCAAGGAATACGTGTACCAAGTTTCATCATGATATCTCAATTTTTACTCAAGTTACAGCTTGCACGGACGGACGGACGGACAGACAGACTTCCGGATTTCGACTCTACTCGTCACCCTGATCACTTTGGTATATATAACCCTATATCTGACTCTTTTAGTTTTAGGACTTACAAACAACCGTTATGTGAACAAAACTATAATACCCTCCTTAGCAACATTGTTGCGAGAGTATAAAAATATGTAAACGGAGGGATTTGTTGCATCGTTCAAAACCACTTATAAACAAGTAAGGAAGGGCTAAGTTCGGGTGTCACCGAACATTTTATACTCTCGCATGGTAAAGTGATAATCGAGATTTCATAATACGTCATTTACATATTTTTCAAATACCGTATTTTTGTAAAGTTTTATTCCGCTATCATCATTGGTTCCTAATGTTTATACTCGTATTATACAGAGAAGGCATCAGATGGAATTCAAAATAGCTTTATATTGGAAGAAGGCGTGGTTGTGAACCGATTTCACCCATATTTCGTACATGTCATCAGGGTGTTAAGACAATATTATTTACCGAATTTCATTGAAATCGGTGTAGTAGCTCCTGAGATATGGTTCTTGGTCCATAAGTGGGCGGCGCCACGCCCATTTTCAATTTTTAAAAAAAGCCTGGGTGCAGCTTCCTTCTGCCACTTCTTCCGTAAAATTTAGTGTTTCTGACGTTTTTTGTTAGTCGGTTAACGCACTTTTAGTGATTTTCAAAATAACCTTTGTATGGGAGGTGGGCGTGGTTATTATCCGATTTCTTCCATTTTTGAACTGTATATAGAAATGTCTGAAGAAAACGACTGTGTAGAGTTTGGTTAACATAGCTATAGTAGTTTCCGAGATATGTACAAAAAACTTAGTAGGGGGCGGGGCCACGCCCACTTTTCCAAAAAAATTACGTCCACATATGCCCCTTCTTAATGCGATCCTTTGTGCCAAATTTCACTTTAATATCTTTATTTATGGCTTAGTTATGACACTTTATATGTTTTCGGTTTCCGCCATTTTGTAGGCGTGGCAGTTGGCCGATTTTGCCCATCTTCGAACTTAACCTTCTTATGGAGCCAAGGAATACGTGTACCAAGTCAGCATGATATCTCAATTTTTACTCAAGTTACAGCTTGCACGGACGGACGGACAGACGGACGGACGGACAGACAGACATCCGGATTTCGACTCTACTCGTCACCCTGATCACTTTGGTATATATAACCCCATATCTGACTCTTTTAGTTTTAGGACTTACAAACAACCGTTATGTGAACAAAACTATAATACTCTCGTTAGCAACATTGTTGCGAGAGTATAAAAATGTAAAAAACTTAAAATTAACGTTTTGTAATTTGAAGAATCATAGTAATATTTTCAATGGAAAATGATTAAAAACATTTAATGATTAAGAGCTAACAAGCTTACATCCTTTTATTAGGTATTGAAAGGTCAAAAGTCAGTTGTTCTAATATGTTTTAAAAAGATTTAAATAGTTGCTCCATATAATAAATAACCACCAAAGCAGTAATTTTTATTCGTACTAAATGTTGGGTGTTTTAATTTAAATACCCAAAAAATATTATTTTGTTCAATCTGGACATAATGGAAAATGTTATAAAAAACGCTAACTTTGAAGCGCTCTCATACTGGAATAAATTGAACATCCCTTTATTCTTGCTCATGTTTTGTCAAAGAATCAGTGATTCGAAACGCTGACGCGACGACAAAGCGTCACAACATTGTGTTGTTGGTAGAAAATCCGAGCTGTGCCGAAAGAAACTAACAAACGATCGCCGATTGTCACCGCTTCCCTTGCCGCTCGAACAGCTTCGCCCTAAAACCGTTGTAAATATGTATGTTTATGTATGCACATTTTCTCACTGTTTTCTGCGTTTTGTGAGTTTGCGAACTTGTCAGTTTTCCTTCCAGAGGAACATGAGAAAGTTTTTCAATTTATGATTTTTAGCTTTTGCTTGTTAGCAAAGGCATGCTCGGGGAGATGTTACGGAATCTGTTTGTAAGAATGTAGCGAGGTCGCTTGTTGAATGTGCGTCTCCGTTTATGAATGAAAATGTTTTTGTTGAAAGATTTACTGCATTTGGGCTTCTCCCATTTGGCTGCCGTGTTGACTTGTGGTGCTTATGCTAATTGAGGCAACTGTTGTTTTTGTAGAACAATGTTTAAATTTTTTTTTGTGACATATTAACATGTGTACGCATATGTAAATTTGTATGCTTTTGCATTTTTTGTTCGGCAATGTATACAAATATATATATGTATATTTATGTATGTATGTATATTCAAATAGATCAATGCGCGCACATGCAGTATATTGATAAATGATAAACTAATAATTTGAATTTCTGAATGCGCACAATTACATACATATATATGTACATTCATATGTGTATGATCTTACTCATTTCAATAAATATGATTGAATTCAAACATATGTAAATATAAGCCAAAAATGGAAGGAATAATCCAATAGCCTTAAACAAAATAAGCAAAAATTGTTAAATCGAGTGGGATATCTTCGGCTTGTTCTTTTGATATACTTGCCACATTGATCAAAGTATTTTCACTTGAAGGCACTTTAGACACTGCAGAATCATCAGTGGACGGAACGCCACTACCACTTAGAACGTCGAGTGTTGGGTCAATAATAGGATCTTGAATATCTGTAGACGGTTTTTCAAAGAAATCGTCTAATTTCCGCGTTTTTTTAATCGTATCCTTTTGTTTATCATCTTTTTCTTTAGCTCGCTTGCGATACTCTGCCTACTTAACCTTACCCTTTTCTTTCCGTCCATATTTAACTATGTAACACAAAGTTTTTATGTGTGCGTGAGATAATTACAAATATTTACCCTGCCAACCATGAGCGGGTAAAAAAACTGATAATCAGTGAGTAAGAATGTGGGTAATCCATAGGGAAAACATGTGTACTTTGCCATAGGCCGAGCGACAATTATACCCACTCACGTACGTATACATGTGATCATACATCTTTGTTGCGCTCATTCAGCAGTGTCCTATAAAAAAGTATATCTGTCTTGCTCTAATATCCCCAATCGACGGCTGATGCAGGGTTGCATTTTCTCTTTTTAAATAGCTGATGCAGGGTTGCATTTTTTGATTCCTACTTTTAAAATTTCTTAAAATTTCAAACTAAACTTTTTAATTTTCAAAATTTTTATTTTATTTTAATATGTTTACAAAAATTTATTACAGTTTATATAAATAAAAATATATATTTAATTTACAAAAATATTTAATATCTGAAAAAAGGTTAATTAAATAAAAGAATTATTAAAACCTGAAAGTAAAATAAAGGTTATTAATACCTGAAAATAAATAATAATTACATTGAAGAAAGATTAATTGTATAAAATGATAATAATATCTGAAAAAAAAAAGATTTATGTTATCTGAAAGAATAAAATATACATATTAAA
Source organism: Bactrocera tryoni (assembly GCF_016617805.1). Taxonomy (NCBI): domain Eukaryota; kingdom Metazoa; phylum Arthropoda; class Insecta; order Diptera; family Tephritidae; genus Bactrocera; species Bactrocera tryoni. The sequence goes on along the minus strand of NW_024396366.1, from coordinate 11,662,023 downwards.
TACAAATAGAATTTACTCTGAAAGAAAAGATAAATATTATTTGATCATTTAAAATTTAAAACAATCATTTGTTTTCACATATTATATTGGATTGTGCAGGCCTCCTTAAACGCATAAAATACATATGTACATAGTATGTATTTATTTTTGCGTATTATATTGGACTGCACAGTCCAATTTCAAAGTACACTCACTTTTTTCACATACTTACTTAACAATTGATATTTGCCGCTTCTGATGATATAGCTGCTGCTGTTACTTCCAATTCAGTTCTGATTTCCAATGCTATAAAAATAAATGAAGTAATTATTTTCAAAATATTGTTAAAAAATCACATAAATTCATTTACTTACCTTGTTGTTGTACGAGCCTCCTTTACGATGGCACGATCACGAACGACATGCGTCTTTCAATAATTTTTTTTATTACCCTTTTTGAGATTTTCTATTGTCAGTATTGACAATTATGTTTTCTCCTTCGCACTCATTCAAATAAATCAAGAGATGAAAGAAACTTTTTTTCATGGCATTTAGGTAAACAAAAAATAACCCGAAAATGTGCGTTGGTGTTAGTGTATAGAGAAAAAATGTGTAGTTGTATTGGAATATTTGTCACAAGCGGGTAGCCGTGGTTCGCAGGGTATGTAAATAGAAAAAATATAGCAGTGCATACACGTCGCGTCGCGAATGTCGTTACCAAATTAATGAAAAACTTAATCCGCTCACTGCAATTGCTATACGCACATTGTTGACAATCGCAGTCACGAGCGGGCAAGCGAGTAAGGCGTGGGGGGGACGGGGGTTGGCAGCGGCAAGGAGCGAGGTCACAGCGGCGCGTAAGACCAATAAGTTAGGACTAGATACTTTATATGTACGATGTACGAAATTATTTAAGTACTTTGATTTGAGTTATTTCTTGTTAATCTTGTTGTTATCAGTGATTTTTTTGGCACGATTTGCCACCCTTAATATCTGGCCGCCCTAGGCCCGGGCCTACTGGCCCTTAGGGCAAAGCCGCCTCTGATCTGAGGGGACATATTTTTTGTGCTTTTGAGAGTTTGGGATGGTTGATACGGCTGTAAGCATGTCTCGGAAGGACGGCCATTCTTCATAACCTCTATGAACTTTCTCAGAGTCACATGGTACCTCGAAGTGGATGCTGTTTGTGGCAGCTCTACTCTCGAATGTGGGATAGGTGTAATTGCTTGTATTACCTTTAATTGATCCAAGCAGTTTTCGTATATTGCGTACGCCAATGATTTACAATAATGTGGTGATTCTAAGAGTCCATATTTTATTTTTGGTTTTTTTACCAGTGCCTTCTTCTTCTTCTTCATTGGCGTAGACACCGCTTACGCGATTATAGCCGAGTTAACAATAGCGCGCCAGTCGTTTGCTGTGCACTTTTATAGAAGACGGTACCTTCTCTATTCAGTTCTGCAGCTCGAACTATTTTCTCCAGAAGCAGGTTGAAGAAGTCGCACGATAGGGAAGTATTCTCCCGTATGCTCTTTGTATATATTTTTATAAATATTAAAAAGGCATAGAAATTTGTTCGCATTAGAAAATTTGCATATAAGTTCTTATGTATGTTTTTTGGTATTTTTTGTTGTTTGTGTTCCTTTTTATGTTATAATTTTAATGTTCGCCTTCCCTTACTAATTTTAAGCAATTCTGTTTATTACTTGATCAAGTATAAGAGGTATTGCCGGATACTGGTGCAAGGAAATATTTGAATAATTATTTTGTTGGAGGGTTATGTGTGTTTGGAATACACAACGTAAGCATACTTATGTAGGCATTCAATTAATACTTATTAAGTGATATATAAATGTATGTACCTACATATCTATATATTATTTTGTGCCACGCGGTATTGCGGCTTTTACCGTGTTTGAATTTTGTTTTATTAAGCCGTTAAGGCCTATTTCCATTACAAGTTTTATATAAGATAAAACTGTAATTTAATCATACATAAGTATTTGCGTTTAATAAATTAAAACGAGCATAATACGCTCACTCGGTACTTCATATGGTATGTTTTGCATATGTATGTGCATATGTTGCTGAATGCTTTCTGCGTTTTGTTCTTCTTCCTGTTCTCCAGCTGGCTACCTCTTAGTGTTGTTGTGTTGTTTGTATGTATATTGTTTTATTGATCGCGCTCGTTTGTTTTTGGTTTGTGTTATTGTTTAGGTGCTTTTACTTTACGCGCCGTTTTATGCTTTTGTCACCACAGTTTTGTTTTTTCGTTTCACTGAATTTTTTGTTTCAGTTCTTCTTTTTCTTGTATATGTTACATATTTTTGTATATTATTTTTGTCACTTCACCGTGCTATTTGTTTTCACAACTTTTCGCTGTAATCTATAGTGCCTTTTTTTAAGGCTCGAAGGACCCTGTTTAAGTGTACACTCAATACATTGGGGTGCGGTAATTATAATTAAAATATCCGTTTTTGTATGCACTTAGTTTTTTCAACAATTTAAATCAATAAATTTATATTTTATAAATTCTTTACATATGAATATCGATGGGCGAGGTGGCGATACTCCAATTCCAAAAGATTTGTCGGTGCTGGCGATCGAGTTGCCGCGGATCGTGGTCGAATTGTATAATTGGTGGAAAGTAGCTTTAGGTGTTAACTCGGCGCAGTGTATAAGCGAATATCGAAAAGCAAAAATTGATGTGCGATAAGATGTGTAACAAATTGTGTCTGCTTTCCCGTTCTACATCCTTTTGATGAGTGAGTTGGTGTACGGATGTGGTAGGTTGTAGTGTCATCAGCTGTGGTTAATTGAGCTGTGTTTTATTAGGGTGCCCCAGTTTTTCGGTTAGATGCTTAACTCATTTAAACGTAGTGACTACGAACTGAAAACAGTTATCTTTGGCATCAGTTCATAACCAAAAGCCAAATACTTTCCTCGGTGGCAAAACTATTAGACTTCGCTGGATTCCACTGATTCAAGCAAAATTTCTCAATCAAGAACTGAATATCAAGATCATAGCAGGCGTGCAATCTGCCAGCTAATCCGTCGACAATTCATACACGTAACCGGTACCAACAACATCGGGGTTCCGTCCAGCGCAGGAAGGGTACACTCAGAATCAGCGAAAATTAACAAGATTAAATGCCCTAGCGATCACACTACAAAAGGTGCAGAGACTTCAAAGCACCCACCAAACACAAGCACAACACATTGTAGAAACTAACCAAGCACACTAAACACCAGCACTTCAACCATTGTTTATCCTCCACCCCAAAGATAAAAAATCAGATCGGAATGACTCCGTTTTCACCCGCAAATAAGAAGGGTTTTCGACATTGTGTGTGTATCAAATGAAATAAAGTGAGATCTAATCAAAAAACCTGTAGTGAAATAATAATATCTTTACAAAATTATATAATTAATGTAGTTATTTAATTTAATTTCAAAAACAAGTGCAAGTGAATATGTGTACATCATTCGTTTACAATATATGGTATAAGATTGTGGCGATAGTCCAAAAACATCAATTTGTCGAAAGTCATTGGATCAAAAAAAAAATATCCAATAAATTTTGTGTGCAGAATCAAATTTCTAGTCTTTTTGATTGGTAAAAATTATTTAAAGATGATCTCTCGGCCGTGGACGAACGACGAACCACGTCCAGTACGGCAATCAACATCAACTCATGATCAACACGTTAATAAAAAAAAAGGAATTGGTGCTTGAAAACCAACGATTAACAGTCAGAGATCTTAATGGTATCGTTGGAATATTGAAAGAATCAGTTAAAACTATTTTGAAAGATCATTTGGTGCCTAAGAAAATTTAAAGTACGATTAGTACCAAAATCACTCAACCACTACGACTAGCAGGATTTCGTGAAACGATTTTTGCTGGCGATAAGTCTTGGATCTAAGTTTTACGACTCGGAAAAAGACAATCAAATTAATAAAAAGGCGAGAAACAGCACATTAACCAAATATTTATAGCGGCACAAGGTAAATGTAGTTATATAAAATAAAATTCAAAAAAGTAAAGAAGGGCTAAGTTGGGATGTAACCAAACATTTGCTACTCTCGGTGAAATACATTCAGGCGTTGAAAAAACTTTACATTTTAAAATGTTACAAAATAATTCAACATTCATTATTTCATGATATCGTGAATAGATTACAGTCAAAGACCTAATTTTATAGATCGTAAACGCCTTTAATTTCTTTATTAAATTTTACTTGGTGTCTGCGATAATAAACTCAACCAACTAGAGCGTTGGACTAAATCGACTACTATTTTCACACATGAGTAAACATCAGTATATCCAATACTACATATTTATTCGCTTAATTTTGTATCTTACATATTGACCGATATGCCTTCTGATCAAACATAATAAATGAACAGGTAAGGAAGGAATAAAGGTTCAATTATAGGTTCCATAACCATAATCAAATAAAAAGCTCATCAAACCAGCTTTACGAGCAAACCTGTTTCCAGTTATTGGTGCCCTACTACAACGCTATGGCTATAACCAGCACGGTACCTATCGATTGAATTTTGCTTTTCCGCCATAACCATAAACAGCTGTTTGCTGTTTCTTTATTTTGTATTTCTGTGGTTTTATTTTGATCATTTGTTATTATTGGTTCTGATGAGTTTCATTTTGTATATTTTTCTATATGTTACTCATTTTAACATATGTTCTATAAATTTCTTCACTGCTCATTTATTTGCTTTTAGGAGATAGAGAAATTAATAGAGCTAATCGAAGAAGGAATTTTTCTCTCGAAAACTCGTTACGTGGACTCATCAGATGTCATCGCTCATGCGTCTGCACCATATAGCAGAACGGGAATAATGAGTGACTTATAGAATTTGGTTTTACTCGTCGAGAGAGGAATTTACTTCTCAATTGCCTACTCGGTCCGAAGTACCGCCTATTGGAAAGAGTTATTCTGCGTTGGATTTCAAGGATGACATTGTTGTTGCTGTTAATACTGGTTCCAAGATAGACGAAATTATCTACAACTTCGATGTTATGACTGTCAACAGTCATGTGGGAGCCATGTCGCGAGTGCGACGACTGTTTGTTTAATGACAAGAGATATTTCATCTTGCCTTCGTTCACCACCACACCCATTTGCTTCACTTCCCTATCCATTCTGACCAATGATATCAATATCATCGACGTAAGCCATCAGCGGTACATTCTTATAGAAGATGGTATCTTCTCTCTTTAGTTCTGCAGCTTGAATTATTTTCTCCAAGAGTGGATTGAAGAAGTCGCACGAAAGAGAGTCGCCTTATATCAAACATCATTTGGTATCGAAAGGCTCGGAGATGTCCTTCCCGATCCTGACGGAGCTTTTGGTATTGTTCAACGTCAGTTTACACAGCCGTATTAGTTTTACGGGGATACCAAATTCAGACACCGCCGCATAAATGCAGCTCCTTTTTGTGCTGTCAAAAGCATCTTTGTAATCGAAGAAGTGGTGGTGTGTGTCGATTCTCTTTTTCAGGTCTTTCAGATTAGGCGTTTGGTAAATATCTGATTAGTAGTTGATTTTCCAGGCCTAGAGCCACACTGATAAGGTCCAATCAGTATGTTGACGGTGGGCTTTAATCCATAATTTGGGTATGCTCTGCGCATCAGTCTCTAGATCACCTATGGGGGTTCCACAAGAGTATAAGTATATCCGGACTTGAAACTTTCTGCTAGTCGCCGATTTGAAAATACTACATACAATAATACAACTCTAAAATTAGAATGTATATTCCTTAATAAATTCTTCAAATGAAACAATAGCACTAAATTCTACAAAACAATACTACAAAAAAACTTACAGAAAAAAAATTAAATTGGATTTGAACTGCTTACATAAGTTTTTTTTTAATTTGAACCAATAAGAGAATATGTCATCAAGAAATACTATTTCCATTAGTGCCAGCTTTGCAGACATTCTTACTACATACAATGGTTCTATCAACTGACCGGCATATTTTTCTTGGACCAAAAACAAATTAATCATTTTTCATTCCGCCAATATTATGCGTTCAGCAAAATTTCAGGACAACAATAAAATTCTATAAGTGCGACGCCAATGCTTAAAGGACAGGGAGTTACCACAATAGTCTGACCACATAGAATTGCTGAAATAAATTACATTTCGGTGCTCGATAAATTCGATTTTAATAAAAAACAATTTTGTTGGCTTATAATAAAATAGGTAATTATGCGACATAATAATTTTCAGCACAAATTCGGCATTCGGAAAGCTCAATTCACTGATATGTAGATTTCGATCGTGTAAAAACAAAAAACATCAGCCGACACAACCGTAAACGGAAGTTGTGCCGCCCCAAAATGAAGCCGATGTATCCAGAGCTGTGTATACTAACATACTTATTCTGAGAAACTGGCTTGTGAGGTTTATTTTGTAAGGTTTGCAATGAGAAACAAACATTCAACAACAAAACATTCACTACATGAGGCGAAAAGAACTTTGCTGTGAAGCAGTTTTTTTCAAAAACAAAGAAGACAAAATAAAGAAATGGACAACCAAGAAAAGTGAGTAATCCTGCAAATTTATTAAATTTGGTGCATATATAATATTTTCATTTATTTTTAGAATTTCAAAATGTGAAAGAACAACTCAATAACAGCTGCAGCATTACAGGGTATTATTTCAACAAAAATATCTTTTTATCCGCACATGTATTAAACACATACATACATATTTACAAATAAAATTTTGCCTGAATTATTTAAACATAAATATATATATGTCTTTCTATTCACACTTAGAAGGAAGTAAAATGTAAAAACAGCATAAGTTACATATTTATGTATTGTAATAGACAAATACTTATATACATACAGTGACGAGCAATACTGTAACACCCCACAGTGATCCATTCTAAAATGACGTCGAAAACAAAAATAAAGAAGGACTTTAATAATTTAATTTTTGTTTTCAATTAATTGTAGCCTTAGCTTTATTAAAGTAAACAATTCAATATGTTTAAAAGTAATAACGTAAAAAAAGCTCAATGTTACAGTTTTGCACTCGATGTAATGTTAAAACATAATAATCAAAAAGTTAATATTTGTTCCAAAAACCTTTAGATTTTTTTAAAGCGTTCAACCGGTTGGGCATACTTTTTGTATATTGCATTCCAAACTTCTTGAGTCCGCTCCCACAACTCATTTACCCCCTTAGGAGGATTAGGGTACTTCGCCAGGTGCGCCTTGATATGACTCCATAAATTTTCGATTAGACTCATATCCGGTGACTGAGGGGGCCATGTAAGGGTCGAAAATTTTTGTCGTTTAATCCAATCTTGTACAAGGCGAGCCGTGTGATTCGAGTCATTGTCTTGCTGAAAGATAACTTTTTCAGCAGCAAGACCTAAATTTTCGATGACTATCGGCAAATTTGGTTGTAAAATGGTCAGATACTGCTCCTTACGTATGATTCCATTAATGCGTACCAGACGACCTATACCGTTTTTGGCGATATACCCCCAAACCATGATTGACCCGCCACCATGTTTTACAGTTTTGTATATGTATAATAGATAACGCGTTTGGAAGAATAGTTCTTCTATTCTATTTCAATAAAATAAATGCAAATTTCTTTAAAAATATTGAAATTATCAAAACAAACACAACCGATTTTGTATTGTGAGGTTTGCTTTCACACATCAGAAATTTGAGCTTTTGAAATAACGTCAACATAAGGAAAACCTCACAAGTAACAAGCCCCTCACAATAACAAAAGAGATAACCAACTTTTTATGGCCGCAATTGAAAGAAGTTGATCTTAACAATATCTGGTTCCCACAAGACTTGGCTACGTGCTACACAGCACGTGCAACAACCGAATTATTGCGAGAAAAGTTTGGAGATTCGATTATTTAAAGAAATTTTGAATGACCACCAAGAACTTGTAATTTAACATTATTAGACTACTTCTTTTGGAAATATTTGAAGTCATTGGCTAAGCAATAAGCCAGACTCTCTTCAAGATTTAGAAGTCAATATTGAACGTGCTTTCATGACATACGGCTTGATATAGTGTAAAAAGTACTAGAAAATTTGCTTCATCGAATTCGTTCCTTCAAGAGAAATAAAAAACATTGAAATTTCTCACCTGTTTGGCTTACTTATGGTATGTATCGGGTGATTTTTTAAGAGCTTGATAACTTTTTTTTAAAAAAAAACGCATAAAATTTGCAAAATCTCATCGGTTCTTTATTTGAAACGTTAGATTGGTTCATGACATTTACTTTTTGAAGATAATTTCATTTAAATGTTGACCGCGGCTGCGTCTTAGGTGGTCCATTCGGAAAGTCCAATTTTGGGCAACTTTTTCGAGCATTTCGGCCGGAATAGCCCGAATTTCTTCGAAATGTTGTCTTCCAAAGCTGGAATAGTTGCTGGCTTATTTCTGTAGACTTTAGACTTGACGTAGCCCACAAAAAAAATAGTCTAAAGGCGTTAAATCGCATGATCTTGGTGGCCAACTTACGGGTCCATTTCTTGAGATGAATTGTTCTCCGAAGTTTTCCCTCAAAATGGCCATAGAATCGCGAGCTGTGTGGCATGTAGCGCCATCTTGTTGAAACCACATGTCAACCAAGTTCAGTTCTTCCATTTTTGGCAACAAAAGTTTGTTAGCATCGAACGATAGCGATCGCCATTCACCGTAACGTTGCGTCCAACAGCATCTTTGAAAAAATACGGTCCAATGATTCCACCAGCGTACAAACCACACCAAACAGTGCATTTTTCGGGATGCATGGGCAGTTGGCCACCAAGATCATGCGATTTAACGCCTTTAGACTATTTTTTGTGGGGCTACGTCAAGTCTAAAGTCTACAGAAATAAGCCAGCAACTATTCCAGCTTTGGAAGACAACATTTCCGAAGAAATTCCGGCTATTCCGGCCGAAATGCTCGAAAAAGTTGCCCAAAATTGGACTTTCCGAATGGACCACCTAAGACGCAGCCGCGGTCAACATTTAAATGAAATTATCTTCAAAAAGTAAATGTCATGAACCAATCTAACGTTTCAAATAAAGAACCGATGAGATTTTGCAAATTTTATGCGTTTTTTTTTTAAAAAAAGTTATCAAGCTCTTAAAAAATCACCCGATATATATATTCACGGCCAAGTAAGACTAAGGCTAAGGTTGTATCCTTTTTTAAAATTGCAGAAAATTATGCTCACTGAATTTCACTCAAATATCTCATAGATTTATCGATATATGTGTATGGTCCAATGGAAGAGTACAAGTCCTTATATTCGGTAAGTTAGAGCTAAGGAGACCGTCTTTATCCAATTTTAACACAGCGGTACACTACTTATTATCGGGAAATGATTTTCTGAATTTCTGTAATATATTTCTCAGATTGACAGATATTTTTTGGTTGAAATTGGTCAGGTAAATATGCGATTTCATTTAAAGGGCGATGCTTTACCCTTTGCCCAATTGAGTCATCAGTTTCTATGAAGAATTTTCATCTTTCCGAACCATCTTGGCTGTGTAATTTAATGTTTCCGATGACTACTGAGTTATACATACATATGCAGGGTTTTTTCGGAAAGTAATATTACTGATTTTCTTCCGCCGCGACTGTACTTCGGAACGTGCGTGCACGCACTGGATTCGGTAGAAGGCATTCCTAGCTAACAAACGAGTGACTGGTCAGTTTTCTCCGAGCACCTGGAGCCGACTGCAGCGTTCTATAGAGCCCGATTATATTCTGTGTGAAACTCGGTAAATCTGGCACACGCCAGCGTCTCCTCGCCCAAAATGAATGGAAGGATGAGCAAATCGAAAGTGAAAACGATTGTCTTTTTTGACATCAAAGTCATCGTTCACAATAAATTTGTTCCTCTGGACAAACCGACAATGCCAAGTTTTACGTGAAAGTCCTCAAGAGACTGAAACGAAGGGTTTCACAACGACAAAGCTCCGGCTCAAACCGTCAATGCCAAGTTTTGCGTGGAAGTCCTCAAGAGACTGAATCGAAGGGTTTCACAACGACAAAGCTCCGGCTCAAACCGCCTTTCTTGTGAACAGGTGCCTAACGAAGACCGGCATTCCAAATCTTCCGCAGCTGGCCTACAGCCCAGATGTGGCTTCCCGGAATTTTTTCTGTTTCATTGCCTGAAAAGGCCGATGAAAGGCAAACATTTTGTAACGACAGAGGGGATCCAAGCAGCATGCACCTCGGCTCTTAAGGCTATTCTGGAGAATGCCTTCCGTGACGCCTTCAACTAAGAACTCTTTCATTCGAGTTTGGAAGATTAAAAAGCGAAACAGCACTTGTATTTAGCTTCAGTACCCTTGTTTAAATCGAAGGATTTTTGTAAAGAATGAACTACTAGGCAATATCAAAAAATATTTTTGCTCCATCAGCAGCTAAACTCAATTTAAATGGTTTTATTCAAGATAAGGATCCAAAACATTCTGCTTTACTAGTTAAAAAATGGTTTTTGTATAATGTAAATAAATACTCCTACATCCTTTCCAGAGTTCAGAGTATGGTGGCTAAGGGAAGTATTTGTCCGATTCAATCTATTTTTGACATACAGACACACTATTATAAGAGAAGTATTATCTCTTAATTTCAGTTATATATATCACACATTGACCGACATTTTCGATCGAAAGTCAACTATAGGTACCCGGGTCTGAATATTCGGAACCTAAGGGCTTGAACGGTTTTTATTGGATTTAAACAATTTTTGGTCATAATATATGAGCAGTAGGCGTGGTTGTTGTCCGATTTCGTGCATTTTGTACTGTGACATAAGAATGTAGGAAGAATGCCACGTGCTAAATTTTGTCTCGAGATATGGGATTTCACCAGAAAGTGTGCATTTCCACGCCCATCATCAAATTTTTGTCGGTGGTAAAATTTAATGTCTTTGACATATTTAAGTATTGATTTATCGCGCTGTTAGTAGTTTTTAACAGTACCGTTATATCCATTTTCGCACTGTCGGTAGAAGTTCTTATAAGATTTGTACTCAGCAAATTTGGTTGTTGTAGCTTAAACAGCTTAGGAGATATGTATATTAAACTTTTTTGAGGGCGGAGGCACGCTCACTTTTTGTTTGCAACAGATGGCCCTTGCTGTTGCGATACCTACAGCTTAATACCTTAATTTAGTTCTTAGTTATGGCACTTTATATGTTTTCGGTTAATGGCGATTTACGAGCGTGGCAGTGGTTCGATTACGCCCATCTACGAACTCGATTTTTTTTTTACTAAGGAACCCACATACATACATAGTTTCATCGAGATATCTCAATTTTTACTCAAGTAGTCGGACGAACGGACAGACAAACATATTCATATTTTAGATCAGTTTGAGTAATATGATTGGTTCAAATGAAAAATTTCTTTTTTCCTTGTGTTTTTAAAACTTAAGATTAAAAATTAATTATAGTAATTTATAAAAGAAACTAAAAGATTTAAAGCGAGAAGAAGAATTGCTCAAGTAAGAAGTTGCGCAGAGGATTGTTGAATCAGAGGGTTTATTCAATAAGTTTGTGAACCACAAGATCACGTAGGCTTTGATTAAAAACAAACTCAAATCAGATTTATGTTAGTATTTAGTTAGTTAGCTTTTTTCATAAGTAAAATTTTATTTAATATGTATATATGTAGTTTGTTAGTTTTAATTTTTAAGGAAATTTAACACTTTATATCATTAACAACAGAGGTATCCTACTCACGTTTAAGAAGTGAGCTGAATACATACAGCTTTGCAATAGAAAAATGTCATGCTATATTAAACATTTTAATGTTCAAGTAGATTTAAATTTTAGTTCTTTAGAAGGACAAGAATAGCACAACATTAATGTCTTATTGAAGTTCAATGGAATTTTTGTTATAAGCATACATTAGTTTATTTTCAAAACTTGACTCAGGTTTTAATCAAATAAGGTTGAACATACACATTTGCTGTGCAAAAGTTTTTATAACAATGTTTTGCAGACACTTTGAAATATTTCTCACGTCTTTAAATTCATCAATGCACTCGAACTAAGCTTTATTGCTATCTTTTCGGCACAATCCAAAGTATTAGTAGTATTAAAAAGTTAGCAATCTCTTATTTTATTCTTTTCGGTTCTATTCTTCGCGGTCCATAAGACCATTTTTCCACGATTCTGTTAGAATACATATTCCTAGCTTTTAGCTCCAATGGTCAAACTCAATAAATTAAAGCGTGTATACACTTGATATAAAATCCGAACATTCAGGATATTACTACTAAAATTATTGTGTTTAAACATATTTTCTACTCACTTCGTACTCATTCATTTTTAATATATCTCCGTTAAAAACTAAAATATATTGTCAAGATTTAAAATTAATACAACTATCATGAAAATGGCACCTGCTTATAACTAAGTAATACTGTTCACTCTCTAATAATATTATCAACTCGAAAAACCAGTAATTAACACATATGTACATATTTACATATTAAGTTCGACATTTGTTCTGGTTTCTGCTTTCTCGCTACTTGGTAAAGTAAAATCAGGCTGAATAACCAATCAAAAGTTCCGCAGTCACAGTTAAGGTGATTTATGTATAACTGGCTTTTAAAAACAGACCCGTAACCCGTGGTAGAGATATCACCAAATATAATGAATTTCGTCATTTCGGCTGACTTTTTATAAGCCATAGACGAGAGAAAGTTTTTAAGTTTTTTGATTTGGGTGTTGCTGGTCTATAGACCATATTGATACCATTGATTTTGAAAGCAAAAGGAGTTTTTTGATTTTGTTAAACGCTGATTTAATTCAGAGAAACGAATGTTAATAAAACCCTTTTGAAAACTTGGGTTAGATCTATGTTAGAATATGGCTCTGTGGAATAAAACCCTAGTTACCAAATCCCTTCTGACAAGTTAGAGGTTGCTAAACAACAATTTTTACTTTTCAGCTTAAGGCAAGTCCTTTATACCTTTATTTAAGAGTAGGGAATCTCTTGGCATAAATTTAAATCTCGGTTCACTTTTTGAGGCAGTTAAGACCCTTACTGTTAAATTGTCATGATTATAATTCTCATTCCTGCTCATTTGATTTATCCCGCACTTTGCGCTTTGCCAGCCACAAATGCTAGCGCTGAACGAACCTTTTCTTCTTTGCGTCGAATCAAACTTGGCTCAAAAGAACGATGCTCCATTAAAGATTTAACGGCTTAGCACTTCTCAACATAAACAACGTCATTTTGTACTGTAAAATAGTAGATGTTGAATTATGCATAAAAAATAAAATTATAGTTTATCGTTACAAATTTCTTAAATCAAGTTCAAAATTAAATAGTTCCTTTACTTACACAAAGTTGAAACTCCCAGCGTAGCAACTGTTCAATCAATTTCACAAGAGATTGTGATGTATCCAGATACTCAAGTGCTCTCAATCTGCCCTTAGTCTGAAATACTAAAAATAAGCAAATAAATTGTTTTCGAGCTACATTTAAAGTAATAATGGGAAAAGCTACTATTCTGAGCTTATTGGAACGTGAAAAAGTAGATTTTTTTTACTCCCAAGAACTATCCAATCGCAACATCGCCAAACAGATAAAGCGCAGCTCCAGAACCGTTGATAGATATTTAAAGGATTCAGAGTAATATGGAAAAAACTATAAAGGAAATAAGAAAGCCCTATCTGAACAATCAGTACGCAAAATTGTTAGAATTGCTTCAAATTCGACTGAGTCTACACCTAAAGCGTTTAAAAATCGGGAAAAACCCCCTCTGAATGAACTACGCAAAGAAAACGGCTTCGATTCGCGAAAGAATGCATGACGTAGACTGTTTAGTCGGTCACGCGACTTAATGATTGACGTTCAGTGGTCTTTACTGATGAAAAACGTTTTAACTTAGATGGCCCCGATGGTTTTCAATACTATTATCACGATATCATACAGTCATGGTATGGGGTGCCATTACGTTTTATGGAACGATTGACTTGGTTTTTATCGATTAGAAGATGAACGGCGGTCGCTTCAAAACATTGCTGGAGTACTTATTTCCACAATTAAGAGATCTCTTAGAACCAATTCCTTGGATTTTTCAAGAAGACAATGCTCCCATTTATAACGCCCGTGTAGTAAAGTCGTTTATTTCGAGTCAAAACAGACCCGTAACCCGTGGCCACCATATTCTCCAGATCTTAACATAATTGAAAATGTTTGGGGCTGGCTAACACGGAAGGTATACGAAGGAGGAAAGCAATGCGGAGATAAGGAGACATTAACTGCAGCTATTAAAGATGCTTGGAGAGAAATTTCCTTGAGCTACATAGATTCCCTGTATCATTCTATGAATGACCGGATGTATGAAGTTATTACTAACAATGGAGGAAGTACTCATTACTAAAATTATTTTATTTTGTTTCTAATAAATCAAATAGTTATGCAGACTAAAAATTAAAATTAAAAAAATTCTTTTCTTATAAAAAATTTAAATGCTTATGTGCGTCTATTCTAATGTCCAAGAAAAAGGCATCTTTTTTGTGAGTAGCTTTAAGAAAATGTTTGAAAACACACAATTTTGTTAAGTTTGAATAAATATTTGAATATTATATTTAAATTGTCATTAATTTATCCATGTTTTTGCATTTCAACTTTTTTTCAATCATCATTAAATAATAAATATTTAAACAATTGTAATGCAAGTAAACGTGCGTCTAACCTATTGACCAACAGTGTATGTATAAAGAGCATCTAGTTTTCAAGAATAAATAAAACTATATAATTTGACTTCAACGATAATTACATCTGAAAATTAAAAAATTTTGCAAATTTCATTATTTCAGCAAAATTAAAGTTCAAACATCTGAAATTTTAAAGCTCGTTTTAACGAAAGGCTTATTCTAGAGGTCACAGCCTATTTATTGATTTCAAGTTTATTTAATGGCGAATTCGCTGAACGATATATGTAAGTTTTAAAATATTGCAATTGTACTTGTATAGCTAATCTACAGTGGATCGCGCTTTTCTAATGAGATTTTTTGCATATCCAATTCCTCAAAGAAATTGATTCTGGCAAATTCTACAAAAATAAATATGTATTAAAATGGGCTAACCAACTTCATAAGTATAACAATACTTTCACTTACTTCAGTTTCGTTTGTGACATTAATAATTTTATTTTTGCTATTTAATAATAAAGGATATTCAAAAATTAATGTAAGATTTAATTTTTATGTACTAAAGTAGTGACAATCCTACAAAAAAAAACAACCGATGACAATTTAGGCTTTGTAAAGGTGGAGGGTGAAGAAGTAAAACTTGTCTTCATTATTGAACAACATTTCAAACATAATAAAAACTTGGCGGCCGCAGCTCGAAAATTTCATATATTATACGCTGTAGTGTTTTAACTGCATCAACTGCTAAGATTAATTGGAATGGCGACAAATTTAAATCTTGAATTAATTTTGGGACACCCTGTGTTACATTTTTTAATTAATTCAAAGAATACCATAAGCCAAAACAATATATCAAATACCGCGAGTTTACATTTATGTACATAGATGTATTGAATACTAATAAGTTATTATATATTTTTTTCAATATTTCTTTATTTATTTTATCTGTTTGGAAAAGCCTAACAAATAGGTATTTAAATATTAATTCTATTTAATACTAAAGAAGCTAAAGAATGTGGTTGAGCTTTTTTGGCAGTACGTTGCTCTCTAGTAGGCTGGTAGATCACTTCTTTTAAACGTGTTTGATTGCAGGAATTTGCCAAGGCAGTAACCAATGGGTTTGGAAGTTTAAAAATATACGTCATTCTACTGTCCTCTATCTCCTTCTTTACCATAGGAATATCAAGATCTTTATGAATGTTTTCATTACGCATTTACCATGGTGGTGGTATGATTGCATTGTATAACAGGACTTTGTCTAGGCTAAGATTAGAATTTTTATTTAAAAGACAATTTAAATTTGCTGCTCTTAACTTCATGCAAGTAACTTAACTCTTTATATATTTTCACCACGTGGGGCTTCGATCCAGGTGAATACCAAGATAAGTTACTTCATTCGCTTTTGGTTCTACGCCATTGTTTATTTTAACTGTCCGACACGTTTCTGGTCTTAAGCTTAGTACGCAGCTCTCAAGAAACGTAAAAACTTCATATAAAAAAACGCTTCAGAAACGGTCAAGAAACTTTCCTGCGATAAATTTACTTGTGCTAGTACGCAGCTCTCAAGAAATCTAGTACTAATTTTTGATACTTTTTTCAGTAAAATGTGAATATGGCAAACCTGGTTTTGCGAAGAAACATCAAATCAACAATTGTTTCATGAAGTAAATTCGAAGTAATCGTCAAATTCATCCTAAATTAGTTGAAATCATTATTATGAAGTATATTCCATTTTGAAATGTTGTGTAAAAGCTACCAATCATCAACAATATTTCTTAAATCTCAATGAAAATATTTATGTTACCATACACATACACACATACATATTACGCACAAAGTTTGTTTTCGTTGTTTATTCTCTCTTGCTCTTCTAATGTAGATCATTCACAATGCGTAACCTGCTGTCAAAATTACTTGAGAAATAATGTATTTTTTTTCTTGAGCAATTCCTTGAGAGCTGCGTACCAACCTTTAGCGAGAATGTAACATGTTTGCATTTTTGCTCATTAATATTTGTACGACAGTTGGCTAGCCATTCTTCGACAAAAGTTAAGTGCTGCTCTAACATTCTTGATGCTCTGATGGGGCACTTGTTACAGCTTACTAGAACTGTGTCATCCGCGAAAGTGTATGTCAATACGTTAATAGCTGTTGGGATGTCTGCTGTTTATATTATGTACAGAGTTGGGCCTAACACGCTACCCTGAGGTACACCAGCCCTTATTGCTCGTTCTTCTGATATGAAATCTGTTGCTTTAAGGTTGGTACGCAGCTCTTAAGTAATTGCTCAAGGAAAAAAATACATTATTTCTCAAGTAATTTTGGCAGCTGGTTACGCATTGTGAATGATCTACATTAGAAGAGCAAGAGAGAATAAACAAAGAAAACAAACTTTGTGCGTAATATGTATGTGTGTATGTATATGGTAACATAAATATTTTCATTGAGATTTAAGAAATGTTGTTGATGATTGGTAGGTTTTATACAACATTTCAAAATGGAATATACTTTCATAATAATGATTTCAACTAATTTAGGATGAATTTGACGATTACTTCGAATTTCCTTCAAGAAACAATTGTTGATTTGATGTTTCTTCGCAAAACAAGGTTTGCCATATTCACATTTTACTGAAAAAGTATCAAAAATTGGTACTAGATTTCTTGAGAGCTGCGTACTAGCACAAGTAAGTTTGTCGCAGGAAAGTATCTTGACCGTTTCTTAAGCGTTTTTTTATATGAAGTTTTTACGTTTCTTGCGAGCTGCGTACTAAGCTTTAACTGGAAAGTTCCTGTATCTTAAATATGACTCCACAGTTTTATGTCATTCGTAATGTAAAACGTTTTAGAAAATAGCTGAACAGTACTCTCTGTGCTCGAATGCTTTCCTGATTTCATTGGTAATTATATTTACTTGCTCTAGAGTGCCATGTTTAAGCTTAGTACGCAGCTCGCAAGAAACGTAAAAACTTCATATAAAAAAACGCTTAAGAAACGGTCAAGATACTTTCCTGCGACAAACTTACTTGTGCTAGTACGCAGCTCTCAAGAAATCTAGTACCAATTTTTGATACTTTTTCAGTAAATGTGAATATGGCAAACCTTGTTTTGCGAAGAAACATCAAATCAACAATTGTTTCTTGAAGGAAATTCGAAGTAATCGTCAAATTCATCCTAAATTAGTTGAAATCATTATTATGAAGTATATTCCATTTTGAAATGTTGTATAAAACCTACCAATCATCAACAACATTTCTTAAATCTCAATGAAAATATTTATGTTACCATATACATACACACATACATATTACGCACAAAGTTTGTTTTCTTTGTTTATTCTCTCTTGCTCTTCTAATGTAGATCATTCACAATGCGTAACCAGCTGCCAAAATTACTTGAGAATTAATGTATTTTTTTCCTTGAGCAATTACTTGAGAGCTGCGTACCAACCTTTAGCACGAAAACCGAATTGGTGCGTTCGTATTTTATTATTTTCATGGAGAAAAGGAGTCATCCTTGATAGCAACACTTTTTCAAATATTTTAGAAATGCAGGGTCAGAGACTTATTGGTCTTTAGGAAGACGGCTTTTTTAAGTCTTTCCCAGGATTATCTATCATGATGATCTGCGACTTTTTTCACGAAATTAGATAGTATCCGAAACCAAGAATTGCATTAAAGAGCAAGGTGAGCACCGTTGTAGCAATATTTGGTATTCAATTAGCATTTTTGAAGTAATTTTATCGTGTCCTGGTGTTTTTTTCGAATTTAGCTCTCTTATGATTCCAGTAACTTCAGAAGTAGAAGTCCCAATAGACACAAGCGACTCTTTAGTGGTATTGACCAAAGTTGGCAACTTTAAGTTGTTCTATGGGCAATTAGGTTGAAATACCTTTTCTAGGTGATTTGCAAAGCAATTTGCCTTTTCCTCATCACTACATGCCCAATAACCATTTAACTGTCTTAGAGGCTTTTGGGCTTTCTAAAGGGAGTTTTGCTTGCTAGAATTTGGACACAGTTTCTTTATATAATTTTCAGTGTTGTGCGTGCAGCAGATTTCAGTTGAAGCAGAGCTGAAGAGGAGCGACTTAATTGCCATTCACGTCTAGCTCACCTTTTCTCATTTACAAGTTTCTCTATTTCATTATTAGTAATCTTTCTAAAACCAACAGGTTTATTATTTCTTTTTGGTGTTGCCAATACAGCTGCATTAGTTATTAAATCATTAAATTCTCTTATACTATCATCAATGTCTCTTCCTGTATTTATCATATTGATGTCGCTCAAATATCAAGAGCTGTTCGTATAACTTTATTTGTACAGGAGAATGATCAGATGATAAGTCTTTTCAAGAGAGAGTGTTCAAAGTGTACGGGCGTGTGTATTTTATTCGCTCCGTGA
This sequence comes from Bactrocera tryoni, assembly GCF_016617805.1. NCBI lineage: Eukaryota > Metazoa > Arthropoda > Insecta > Diptera > Tephritidae > Bactrocera > Bactrocera tryoni. The sequence continues at coordinate 11,642,958 of NW_024396366.1, read as the reverse complement.
ATTCGGTCTTTACAAAGAAAAATAATAATAATCAAACAAAAAGTAAAAAAACCACACAAATTAATAATAATATACGTAAACAAATAGTGCACGAATCAAAAAGCGAAAACAAATAAAAAAATCAAATAAACCCCAATGAGTTCTTCGTAGCCTCACCAGCAAGGCCATAGGCATTCCTTAAATGCCAGATTCAGCTTTGTCGACCCAACAACAAAACAACTACTCGCAATAAAAATTGTAACGGCGATGATGAGTCATCGCGGCGATCAGCTGAAAAGGAAACGAAGGACTCAGTCAGCGGAAGCAGCAGAAAACAACTAGCGCGCAGGCAACGAAGAAAATCATAACGCAAGATGAGAATGTTCCAATAAGAAAATACCCGTCTGTACAAACCAGAGAACTGCAACGAGTAATAAATTTTTGTTTATACTTGCATAAGTACTGATCCGTTACTCTGTCTGATTCTGTCAGTTCAGTTCATGTACACGAAGCGAACTGTTTGTCTTCAAATCAGCGATAGAGAACAACTTTGTATCACTAGCGATCAGCTTATACCTGATTTGTTTATGAACGTTCGTATCAGCAGAAAATACCCGAAGTGATGCAAACTCATGCTTCAATGATTGAAATGATCGACAGAATTAAAAATAGTTTTTAATTATTCTTTAAAAAATGTATTTCTCTTGGATTCCTCCAAGGTTTCTTTATTCAAATATATGTATATAAGTTTACACCATGAACAATAATATACTACCGGCTATGCCTAAGATTATATTCGAACCACAGTATATACAGTAGATAACCTTTTCGTGGTAGCTTTCTGAGGGGTGAATAGCGGCCATCTTGGATTTTCAGAGGTGGCAACGCAGTGCTGTATATATTGAGGCAGTAAATACTTAGCAAATTTATTCTATTAAATAACAAAAACTATAAATATTGTTGCTTAATATAAAAGGAAATTATTTATTAATGACATATATTTACTAATATTTGATTTAAACGCCATAGTGTGTCATGTTTCGCCCATAAAAATATCATTTACTGATAGTCAGATATTCTTTATGTAGTGAGTTCTTATTAATAAAAAGCAGCCCTGTTTTTAGAATTCTCGGTGGTGAGTTTTCTTCTGAAAGTATTTGTTTTCAATTGACAGACAGAAAATATAAAACGGTTTGTATTCGTAAGTTTTTGAAATATTATTACCAAGGCAATTTGGCAACTCTGTGTGTGTTAGCATGGTTTTTTTTTTCGCTCGCGATATTTTATTATTATTAAAATAATTTTTGTAAATTAATTAACTCTGACTGACTAAATTAATAGAGTAAAATATCGTGTTGTGTATACATACAATTTTTAATCAATCTGATTATCAACATGCCACCTAAAAAGTTAATTGTAAACAACACATGTGGTAGCTGTTCTGAAAACGTGAGAAAAAACACCAAAGGATTGAGATGCTCTCTGTGCCAGAAGTGGTTTCATTCCAGATGTCTGAACCTCAGTAATGCTGAATTTGACGCAATAGCAACAAACATCAACGTAAATCGTATCTTATGGAGGTGTCTGGAATGCAATGATTTGGAGGTTAGTGTAAGACATTCTGATGACTCGGAGGATGAAAGTGAGAATGACAACGTTGATAGACTTGAAAAAGTCCTTAATAAACAATTTGAAGAATTTTCCAAAAAATTTAATGACAATCTTGAAAACTTTAAATCATCTATTAGTGAAAGTATCACCGGGTTAAAAAAAGAAGTTAAAGCGCTCGCCAAGCAACATGCCATCACCGATAAAAAATGCACGAGTCTGAGTGACCGTATCACAACTATTGAAAAGAATTTATGCTCCTACAAAATCTCATCATCATCACCATCTTCTCCTGAAGACATCATAAAAGAAATTAATGATCGTAAGAAGCGTGAGTCAAATGTCATCGCCCTTGGAATTTCAGAGTCAACCAAAGCTACTGGCATCGACCGACTGGAAGATGATAAAGTATCACTCTCATCTGTATTATCGGATGAATTATCTGCTAAATTAACTGGATTCAAAATCCGAAGACTTGGACGTCAGACACCTAACCGTGCACGTCCTCTGCTTATAGAGACCCAGTCAGTTGCTGATGCCAGAGAAATCTTTAAACTAAACCAGAGTGAGAGCTCTCAGGTTAGATTCAAACCAGACCTAACCCCTGCACAACAGACTCACCTTAATGATTTACGCTCTAAATTAAACACTCTCAACAAGAATGGTGACACAAGTAAAACCATTAAGTATATCCATGGCATACCGCAGATAGTTAACAAAAATTTTCGCCCGCTCAGTGAAAAGGAAGAAACCCGAAGCTCTTCAAATGTACTATCAAAACACGCGGGGGCTCCGAACAAAACTAAATAAATTTTTCACAGCGTCTGCCGTCAGTAATATCGACCTCATTTGTATTACTGAATCATGGCTACACCCATCAATTCACGATGGCGAACTAATCGACAGCACTTACACAATTTTTTAGGCACGATAGGGATCCAGTTTTGTCCGGTCTAGAACGAGGTGGTGGAGTATTCATCGCAGTCAAACGCCACTTTCAAGCGGAACTAATACAAATTGATCAACATAACCTAGAGCTCGTCTTTGTCAACGTAAAGGTGCTCCCCATGATATCATTGTTGGCTGTGTCTACATGCCACCTCTCTCAAACTTTGATTCCTATACTAATCTACTCACTCTGCTCTCTTTTTATAAATGATAAATTTAAAAATGCTAAACTATTACTTGTAGGCGACTTCAATTTGCCTAGTAGTGTCCCCCGTGCGGACTGTGAAAGTATTCTCCAAGATGGTTTAGCCTTACTTGATTGCACTCAAGTAAACAACACAAGCAACTGTGACAACACTTTTCTGGATCTCTGATACAGCAATATTGAAACTAGTGTTGATAAAACCCTATCATTTGTTGAAGAGGACAAATATCATCCGGCTCTCTCTATCAGTCTTAATTTTCGACCTAATCTTACATCACCGAGTTCACCTACTTACTCCTTTAAGAAAGCCGATTATCATAATCTCAACGTTTTTTATCACCAGGTTAACTGGGTAGGAATGTATGAAACAGACACTATCGACAATGCAATTGCTTGGTTTTATAACAAGCTAGAGGAAGGCATCACCCTATATGTGCCTGTACATAAGAATTATGTCAGTAATTACCCCAATTGGTTCTCTTTTGAGCTTATCAACAGAATTAAGCTCAAAAATGCGGCTCACTCACAATACAAGAACTCTAATAATCAACGAGATTACGCTCGCTTCAGCATGTTAAGGCGTGAGTGCAAAACTTTAAGTATTGAATGCTACAGAAAATATGTTGACAAAATAGAGAACATGGTTCAGTCTGACACAAGTGCGTTCTGGAAGTTCATCAAGGATAAGAAGTACAATAGTGTGAACATTCCATCCGAAATGTCATGGCTTGATCAATCTGCCTCCACTGGTGAATCAATCAGTAACCTGTTTGCCTCATACTTTAAAACAACATTCACTGACGATAACAATAATGATCGAATTGACAAAAATACAGTGATCAATGGCCCAAAAACCAACATCGATCATCTGGAAATCAAATGCGAAGATGTTCTCAATCAATTACTCAAACTGAACCCTAACAAAGGCGCTGGACCTGACGGTATACCTAATGTTTTCCTTAGAAACTGCGCTACTGTGCTCTATGAGCCTATCACTCACATACTCAATAGATCTTTGCAGCTTGGCACCTTCCCTAGCGCATGGAAGCTGTCGTATGTCAGTCCAATCTTCAAAAGTGGCCAGAGAACTGATGTTTCCAACTACAGGCCTATATGCATTCAATCAGCGTTGGCAAAACTATTTGAAAAGCTGGTCCTCACTCAACTTACTGCTGCCTTTAAAGATATCATCACGACAAGACAGCACGGATTCACAGGTGGCAGATCAACCACGTCCAATCTTTTTCATACACTAATTTCCTACTCAACACTTTGAATGATGGTCTCAAAGTTCACTCCATATATACTGACTTTAGCAAAGCCTTTGATCGTGTAAATCACAGAATTCTTGTTTCTAAGCTTCAAGTCTACGGAGTCGACGGCTGTGCCTTGGATTGGTTATATTCCTACCTGGTAAACAGATCCCTGCAAGTTAGAGTTGATGGATACTTATCTGAGGAATATAAAGTTACATCTGGAGTGCCACAGGGATCCCACTTAGGACCTCTGCTTTTCAACATCTTTGTCAACGATATTGGCAAAAATCTCCTGTCAGAATACCTGCTCTACGCGGATGACCTAAAGATCTACAGAACCATCAAAAATAAGATTGATGTCCAGCTGCTTCAAGATGACATTGACAAACTCTCGGACTGGTGTACTAAAAACAAACTTGACCTTAACGCAAATAAATGCGCGGTAGTCTCGTACTCGCGCTCTCACAGCAATATTGCCACTAGTTATAATCTAAACGGTCACAACCTGCAAGAAGTTCCCGACATAAAAGACCTGGGCATCATCATAGACAACAAACTCACTTACTCGAAGCATATAGACAACGTCACACTCCAAGCTTTCAAGGTTCTTGGATTAATCACGAGAACAGGCAAAGAGTTTCGCAATCCCTACACATTGATATGTCTATATCGCCAACTGGTTCTACCCATACTTGAGTACGGCACTGTAGTCTGGTCTCCTCACACTGATGTCTCAATCAACAGATTGGAGAAGGTCCAAAATAAATTCTGTAAGTCTCTATCCTTTCATACAACCTTGAGGTCGCAGGTACTCTCCACTGACGATATTCGTTCACGCTATAAAATCAACAGCCTAGCTATACGTCGTCAAGTTGCTGACATAGTCTTTTACTTTAAGGTTGCTAACAACCTAATTGATGCCCCAGAGATTCTTGGTAGTTTTGAGTTTGCTCCTACGGCATTCTCGCTGAGACATTCACGGAAACTTAAAACAATAAAGACACAGAAAAACTACGTCTTCCACGGACCTCACAACAGGATTGCTAACCATGTAAATTCACTTCACCAGAACATCGATTTCTATGGAGGCTCCCTCAGTTCATTCATCTATAATATAAAGAACATACTCCTTCCATACCATTAATTTGATCACTGTAATACAATTGCCCATATTATTATATATATATTTTTTTTTCTCTTTATTCTTTTACTTATAAAAGTAACTGTTGTATATTGCCGATTGGCGTTAATTTGTTAAATAAATAAATAAATAAATAAATAATTTTAATTTAGAAAGAAGATATTTAGGCATTTGAAGCTGAATTTTTAATACATCGTTCTAATTCTCATCCATATACTATTTTTGATAATTTATTTTTCAATATTTAAGTTTTGCATTTTCCACACCACCCCAGAGGTTAGAAATAAAGCGCGTTACAGACTTTTTTAGGTGTTCGGTTCCCCGGTAGGCCTATTTTCACCCTTTCAACTTAAAAAAAACATAATTAATAATTTACATAAAAATTTAAATAAAAATATTGCACAAAATAATTTAAAAATTAATAAAGATTTCTAAGCTCTCACAATAGATGCATCCAAAATCCTACAACTCTATTAAATATAATAAAATTCAGAAGCTAACATTTAGAAGGGGGCGGTAGTTACCTATGTGAAATGCACAAAAATTTGATGTGCCGAAAATGAGGGCTGGCTGCCTTTTTATTAAAAATTCTTAAAGAAAAATATGTTCTAATTCTTATAAAAAGTGTTTTAAAACGTCGGGTTGTGAATTTTCGCAGCAATTAAAAGGTTCTACAATTTTTAATATAAACTTTATTATTAACACTAACATGTATTCTTATTAAAAACTTCGACATATCTTTCTTTTCAAACTCAATTTCCAATTGATGTTTTCCTATAACGGCTAATGAGTTGTCAATTTGTATATGTCAAACGACAAATTACCACCCAGGATTGTATCCTACTGCATGCTAAAATTTGAAAAAACTGATTTAACATTAAATAACAACTAATATCCCAATAAAATTGAACAGATATGCACAGTAATTCAATATAATCACTTAAATAACGTAAACACTTGCATTATTTAATATCTTTTAAAGTCTCGGTCATCAATTTTAAAATTTATATGTAGTTTAAATGCTAACACAACACCCTAGTTACCATGAAAGTAGCAAAAAAAGTGTAACACAACACCCTAAGATTTTCTAGAGGTGAGTATATGTATGTAAACAAAGAAAAGGTTTATTACTGTATATACTGAGATTCGAACTAAGGACAAGTGTTGTATGCGCGTCACTCTTTTATAGCAGTGCAGTCAACTCGTGTCGGCTTCCGATTGGCTAATTCCGGTGGCGTGGCATCTTGGGTAATGTTATGCTTGTTGCTGTTGGTCACGTGGTGGCTGTACATTCTTGTACGATAATGCCCCTCCATGTGTTGATCACGTTGCACATGCGTGATGTGGTATTGGCTTGTGGGCACGTGGTGGCTGTACATTCTTGTACGATGATGCCCCTCCATGTGTTGATCACGTTGCACATGCGTGATGTGGTATTGGCTTGTTGTTGTTGGGCACGTGGTGGCTGTACATTCTTGTATAATGATGCCCCTCCATGTGTTTGTGTGCTTTGTTGGTGGTCTGCTGTTGCTATGTTGTATATATGTGTAGTTGTAGGTAATATGAGTCATACGTGTATGGCTGGGTGTTAACTCCCCCCTCCTCCGGTGAAAAGATCTCCTGATCTTTTTATACGCTAGTTGTGGCGTCCTTTTTGATGAGATGTTCCATACCTTGTTGTTTTAATATTTCTAATAATATTAGTTTGAGTGTTTTACATTTCATAATTGCATAATATAACTTAAATCCTAGATATAACATTATTCCTAATACAATAATTACTGCTATTGTTATTAGAGTGTTTCTTATTGGGTGTTCTTCATAAGGAATTAATAACTTATGAAATTTCTGTATATTATTAAATTTATATTTAGTATCTGTTACTAAAGTTTCTAAGATTTTAATATTTTCTTGTCCTTGTGCTAGGATATATTGTTTTATTTCTTCATTTTGATTATGAAATATTTCATTATTAATTTTTGTTTCATTTGTAAATTGTATCAAGTATGTTCCCTCGTAAGTTTCGTTATTTACTCGATTTATTCCACTAATTAGTACACTACCTTTACTGATTTCTTTAATTTCTTCGTTATTTTCTTCTACCGTTTTACATTGAGCTTGTAAGTTTGATAATATAGGGATTGTACAGTTATCGATTTTGTTTTCTTTACATATATATTTGGATAAAATATTGTTACATTTGTCGATTCTTTTGATTCCACTTGCAGTATTCTAATTCTTTGTGAATTTCCTGCAACATTGTGTGTTGGGTAATTGTTTTATAGTTGAATGATTTTAACAGTTTCTCGAAATGGATGTTGATCAATCTTTGTTTGTTATTATTTCCTATAATGTCGTTAATTTTTTTTTTAATGTCTACCATGTCGTAATGATCTGGTACTCCTGTAACAAAGCTAAATTCTGATCCTAAAAAATTTAAACTTCTAGGTTTTCTTCTGGTTTTTTTAATATATCAATTCTATTAATTAATGCAGTTTCCTTTGCTAATCCTGCAGTGCCTTGCATTGAGTCATAAAATGAGTCGTAGCATGATAAGATTTTGGTTAAATTAATCATGTGGAATAGGTAATCTGAATTTTCGTAGATGTAACTGGGATACGTTTCTGTTAGCAAGTATTTTTTTATTTTCCACATTGGTCACTTGTAGCGCTGTTGCTTCCTTTCCGAGGATCATTATTACAATCGTGCGATACATTTCTAATGTTGTCTTTGTGTATTATTTTATTTTTTGTAGTTAACACTGTATTTTCTTTGTCTTCTTTAACGATGTGTTTAATGTATCTTTTATTATATTTTCCACGTCTCCTAGTTTTTTCGTAAATTGTTTGTCCGGGTTTAAATTCTTTTAGAGTTCTTTTCTTGTTTTGGTATTCTAGCATTTGTTGCTGTTTTTGTTCAATATTATTTTTCACTGTTTCACTAGTATCCTTGTTGAAAAGAAGATCGACTGGCTTCCTTTGTGTCACTGAGTGTATGGTTTGGTTATATTCCTTGATGGCAGGAAAGATTTGTTCTTCCGTCGTAGATTTTTTATCCTGAGCTAAAGTGCGAGCTATCTCTAGAATGGTAGAGTGTAACCGTTCAACTTGCGCGTTGAATGATTATTTGCCGTACGCGTGTGCTTTATTTGTAGTTCGTTTAGCATAGCTGTCGTACCAATACCAACGAATATGTTTTCGTTGTCTGTCATCACTTCGGTACAGTTCGGAAATACTTGGCATAATACTTCTTCGAATATTTCGTGAAAATGTCTTTTTGTATAAAGTTTACGAAAATATGCATATTTCGTATGTCTGTCAATACATGACAAGAAATTTCTGCCGTTTATGTAGAATATATCTGCATGTATTGATGTACCTGGTGCCTGCGGTGTTGGTGTTTTACCTAACAATTGTTTTACTGGATGTCTTTCGTATTTATTCTCTGTTCAGTTAATGCAATTCTTTACTACGTTTTCTGTATCTTTCTTGAGTGTTGGCCAATAGCATGTTTCTAATATCTCTTTATAGTTATTGAACGCGTTTCTATGTGCTCTTTTGTGCGTAAAGTCTAAAATGTTCTCTCTATCTATTTGTTCAGTGATGTCATGTAGTTTAGTGTGTGTGAATACTTTGAAGTAGGTGGAAAATATGTTAGCTATTTTTTCTTTTATGTTATGCCACGTTTCTAGATTTGTGTGAAACGCTGTCACTATTTTTGGTTTCATTATTTGTTTTAACGTTTGTATCACATATTCTTCGGTATTATATTTTATTTCAAAGCGCTCGTGTCGCGGAAATATGGTTGTCGTGGTTTTTTTCATTTACCTGTGTTAAAATTATTTGTGTTCTAAAGAAATTTAATGGTTTCGTTACCATTTTTATGTTTCGTAATGCTGAGGATTCTGCTGAGTGAATTGACGTGTCGGGCATTGTATTTACTTCGCGCGATAATGCGTCAGCTACCACGTTCTCGTGTCCTGGTTTATACTTAAGTTTCGCGCCGTATTCCTCTATTAGATTTTTCCATCTCTTTAGTTTAGTATTCGGATTTTTTTCCGATATTGAAAATATTAGGGATTGGTGATCTGTATAGATGGTTGAGTCTGCTATACCGTATAAATACTTCCTTAATTTTTATAATGGCCAAATTATGGCTAACATCTCCTTTTCGTTAGTGGAGTAATTTTGCTCAGTTGTCGTAATGTTCTAGATATAAAAGATATTGGGTTTTTCCCTGGCTCAGTACTGCTCCTATTGCATAGTTACTGGCATCTGTAGTTAAATCAAATCCTTTCTCAAAGTCAGGTTGATAAAGTTCTATTTTTCCTTTAATTTATTTTTTATTTCTTCAATTGCTCCTAGTGCTTCTTTGTCTAAGTTAATTTTCACTTTTGTGCTTTTATTTTTCGATATAATACTGTTTTCTCCCTTTAAGTAAATCGTTAATGGCTTGCATATATGTGCGAAGTTCTTCACGAATTTCCTGTAGTAGGAGGCTAATCCTAAAAATGACCTTATTCCTTTTAGTGTTTCCGGTGTTTTAAACCTATCTATAGCGTCTATTTTCCCTGGGTCTACTGTAATCCTTCCGTTATTTATTATGTGTCCCAGAAATTCGGTTTTAGTTTAGAAAAAATTTGATTTTTCCTCCGAGATTTTCATATTGGCTGCTTGTAGCGTATGCACAATATTTGTGATGTCTTTAATATGTTGTTCTGGGTTAGCAGAGTAAATTAGAACATCGTCGATATATACATATGCACATTTTCCAATAAATGGTCTCAGAATATCGTCCACACATCTCTGAAATGAAGCTGGAGCATCCTGTAGGCCGATTGGTAGGCGAAGGAACTCATATTTTGCCCCATTGACTGAAAATGCAGTCTTCTCCCTGTCTCCTGGTTTAATCATTATTTGGTGAAATCCAGACTCTAGATTTAATGTTGTAAAGTATCTTGCCTTACCTAAACTCTGCAATGTCATTGTTATATCCGGTATGGGATATCTATCTGGTATTGTCTGCTTGTTTAATTTTTGAAAGTCTATAACCATTCTTTTCTTTGGTTTTCCTTCCTCCTCTATACCCTTTTTTGACACTGTCCATATTGGTGAATTATATGGGCTTTTACTTTCCCTAATTATTTCATTCTTTAAAATTTTTTGTATTTCCTTCTCGACAAACTCCTGATCTGCATTTGGATAGGGATATTGTCGTAACCAAACAGGTTCTCTGGTTTCAGTCCTGATCTCTGCTTGTATTGTGGTAGTAAAGGGTAAAATTTCATTATTATAGTTATTTTCCATTAACTCCTTAATTTCTTTTTCATAAGTTTTGTCTCCTATCGTATAGTTTATTTGTTCCTTTTTTAATTCTGCTGTTTCTTCAAAATTTATTGAATACTCAAATAAGTCTAGCTTGGTTTTCATTTTTCGTAAAGCATCTCCTCCTAATATTATGTCGAATTCTTTTAAGTCTACTGTTTCGTAAAAATCTATGTCAAACCCTACAAGATTGATTTCCTTCTTGTGAGTAACTGTTGATGTTTCATGCAATGTATTGAATCTAATGGGTTTTGTTAATTTAATTCTTTCCGCAAAGGGATAACTTTTATTCACGTAACTACTGGTCGCACCTGAATCTATTAAAATATGCACGAATCTTCCATCTGGTGCAGTACGTCTAAGCGTTGGAAGACCGTGGTATCTTATCAAAAAATACTTTTGTACCTTACGACTATTATTTTCATAACTTACGCTAGGCGCTTCATTGTAGAGTGATTCTGCATCATTTTCCTGTGCGTCGTTTGTATGGTTCATGCGTAATGTTTTCCTTTGGTGTGCTTTAGAGGTTTCGTCTCTATCCCGTTTAAACTGATTACCTACTCTCTGCATTGCTGTTCTGAATCGGTTTGGTGTCTGCCTTGGTTCCTGTTGTATGTGTTGCGGTGCAGGACTATACGGTTGTCTTCTGAATCTTATAGATGAAGGATCTATCTCCATAGGTTCTACTGATTGCATTACTTGTTGAGGTGCATACATTTTGGCTGGGATCTTTGTTGGTTTTGTGGGTTTTGCCACTGCTGTTAATTACGTTGTTGCACCCTGGGTAAGTACAGCGCATTTTTTGTGGCTGAGCTCCTTAGTCCTGCGATAAAGGTTCTTACTGCTTTCATCTGGACTTCCTTGGATAGAGCACTGATCACATATTCGTTTTTATGTGTCATCTCTATTTTGGACAAAACTACATTAAGTGCCTGATTTAGCTGGTCGTAGTATATGTGTAGAGGTTTCTCTGCTTGCCTGATTCTCTGTCGCGAAGGATTTTTCACCGAATCCTTTTAGTGACCGGTCCCTACTCGGTCGCCAATTAAGAATAGTTTTTAATTATTCTTTAAAAATGTATTTCTCTTGGATTCCTCCAAGGTTTCTTTATTCAAATATATGTACATAAATAAGTTTACACCATGAACAATAATATACAACAGGCTATGCCTAAGATTATATTAGAACTAAGGACAAGTGTTGTATGCGCGTCACTCTTTTATAGCAGTGCAGTCAACTCGTGTCGGCTTCCGATTGGCTAATTCAGGTGGCGTGGCAACTTGGGTAATGTTATGCTTGTTGCTGTTGGTCACGTGGTGGCTGTACATTCTTGTACGATGATGCCCCTCCATGTGTTGATCACGTTGCACATGCGTGATGTGGTATTGGCTTGTGGGCACGTGGTGGCTGTACATTCTTGTACGATGATGCCCCTCCATGTGTTGATCACGTTGCACATGCGTGATGTGGTATTGGCTTGTGGGCACGTGGTGGCTGTACATTCTTGTACGATGATGCCCCTCCATGTGTTAATCACGTTGCACATGCGTGATGTGGTATTGGCTTGTTGTTGTTGGGCACGTGGTGGCTGTACATTCTTGTATAATGATGCCCCTCCATGTGTTTTTGTGCTTTGTTGGTGGTCTGTTGTTGCTATGTTGTATATATGTGTAGTTGTAGGTAATATGAGTCATACGTGTATGGCTGGGTGTTAGCTACAGCGTTCGGTTTGTATATCATCCCCTAAACACTGATTTACTCTAGTGCACTTCTGTTCTATGTATTTCAAATACATATGTTTGTATACACATGTATGTATGTATATATGTACATATGTTATATGTATAATGGAAATTCCATCGATTACATACATACAACAAATCTATGTATATAGGTATGTACGTTCTCGATGGAATTTCCATTGTTTACGCTCCGAAAATTTGTAACATGCGCACATTGTGAAATCTGATACATTTTTTGCAACACATGATTAAAATCAGTCCAGCAGAAAATTGTTGTTGTTTGCTGTACTCATAGATTTACCCATAGAGTTACTCGAAGATTTACTTATAGTTTACCCAAAGTTTCATTTCAATTCAAACAATCGTCGGAACGCTATGAACTGACATGATACGATTGCAAACGAAGCCAGCCATACGTTTACACGATCGTGATTGCCGAAGAACAGATTGTTCATGTTGCATCAGGTCAGTTGACGCTGGCGGCAATACGAATTGATTAACAATGTTGTCTATGCTGAACTGAATTGATTTGATTGTGTTTTTGGCACGACTGTTTGTTCTGATTTTATCATACTCGTTGCAGCTCTGTGGTACAAAGTGACATTTTCAGCGGTCAATCCTAAAAAAATTCAAGGCGGCACACCAAATAAAAATAAAACGGCAACAGATTTGCCATACTAAGCAATTGTTCATGCGAATGGTTCGATGCGAAGGGTACCACTACAGTCGTTAATGCCAAATAACCTCCAATATATTGCACTAGCGTAGCAGTAATACTCTTGTTGCTAAATTAAATGAAATTGTAGGTACTAACGATTTTCATGTAGTGCCTATGAAAAAAGGCAATATAAATGAAACAAAAATTCAGTCCTACACTGAAAAAATTTGTATGGAAATCGTTAAATTTTTGTCAAGTAAAAACAAGAACTATTATTCGTATCAACTAAAGAGCTCTTAGAGCCTAGTTGTTGTAATTAATGATATAAAGTCCGCCGTAGACTCTAGTCAAAGAAATATTGGAAGAATGCGGTTTTGGTATTAAAACTGTTGTTAATATATTTAATAGAAACAAAGTACCACAGCCAATGATCAAAATTGAATTGTTGCCGAATTCCAATCAACTTAAAAAAATTTAAACCCATCGTATAAATTATCTGAAATATTTGCTGCATCCTAGAGTAACTGTTGAAGAACCACATAAAAGAAACGGTCCGGTACAATGTACTAACTGCCAAGAATATGGGCATACTAAATCATATTGCACTCTACGCAGTGTTTGTGTGGTATGCGGTGATTTATATCCCACTTCTAAATGAAACTATAATTATAAATCTTACACAATGTATGACACAATTTACATCTACCATGGAAAACATGATCCAAGACTTAGTAAAAACACAAAATCAAATGCTGCAAAATTTATTAAATAAACAATGAGCTTACTAAATATCTGTATGTGGAATGGTATCGGTGGTGACCAACACAAATTAGAGATTATTAGATTTCTATTTGAAAAAAAATATAGATGTAATGCTTATATCAGAAATTCATCTAACAATTAAAAATAATTTCAATATACCGGGATTTACAAATGTTGCAAATCATCCGGATGGAAAAGCGCATGGTGGCACGGCAGTGTTGGGTTGAAATCATTTAAACCACTATACTCTAGAATCTTGCTACACCACAGTTACAAGCTACAACAATATCACTAAAAAATTGGGCTATATACAGGCAGGTTCTGGAATTCACTTCCGAGTGAATATCTAACAAATTCGTTTTCAATCCGACATTTGGTGTTCTGTGTTTCACTTTCACAAATTCAATTCCACATTTTTTCTAAAATGAATTCCGAGTGAATACGCATGTTCTGGAAAACGAATTCACAAGAAAAATGTCGGTTAGCATTCACTTCAGTTCGAAATTGTGAATTTGGTGCGAGCAAATATGTAAGTAAATAAAAACGCTTGATTATTGGAATAAATAGAGGTTTTAATATTTTGTTTTAAAACTGTAACAAGCAATAAAAGTTAAATATTATTTTTATAGGGGTAAGCATAAGAATTTGGAGCAGGAAGCGATCTTTGTCCACTTCATGGAGTCGCATAAAGACATCGCTCGAGGCTTTGTTAAGGGTGACAAAGTAAAAGTTGATGCCCTATGGAAAGAGGTGGTGACAGAATTAAATCTGCATGGTCCACCACAGAAAGATATTTCTGGTTGGAAAAAGGTAAGCAAATAATTTTTTTTCATACTTTAGCTAATTTTTCTTAATTTGAAATAATATTTCAATAGATTTGGATGGATTGGAAGGCCTTCATAAGGAAAAAAGTTGCACACAACAACTTAGAAGCGAGGGCAACAGGAGGTATTCAACAAGCACATCCTCACTCCAACTGAAGACACAATAGCCCAATTATGTAGTATATATACCGTGGTGGAAGGTATTCCCAGCACAGCAGACTTTGGTGTCCCTTCTGAAAATTGCGATGTACCTTCAGAGATTTCCAGCGATGATGACAACCTCCCATCTACAAGCAGTTCTGCTCGATTCCGAAGACGTGAGCCTATGGTAACCGACCACTTAAGGAATAATATCAGTGAGCAGACAGGTGCCTTGAAAAGTATTGTAGATGGGTTGCAAGAAAATATTGAGGCCACAAAGGAAATTAACACTAGCATTCAATGCCTTTGTGAAAGAGTAAAAGACTTGAATGAGGGGACAAAAGACACCATTTCGAAATGGAGCGGCTGCGACAAGAAGAAAATGAAATGAAATATAAAGAGTATTGGCGGAGCTGAAAATGTATTTTAAATACCAGTGCAAACCTAACAGTAATTAACTCCATAATTTCCTCTTTTATAGTTTTTTAAAAAGTAAAAACACAGCGATGTTTTTTTTTACAATAATAACTTACTATATGACCGTACCTGTATTTAATCCATTCATGTACAATTTTGAATTAAATGTTTTGAGTTTTTTGAAATTAGTGAATTTATAATTATTTTAATTTTAGCCTTAATATTCATATTAAATTAATGACATTTTAAAAGTGACTTTAAATTTGAGTTTGCTTTATTTACTTCGGTGCTTTGAACTTTCAGGAAATTGTATGAAGATGAGTGGCTATATTCTCTCTTAATGTTATGGCTTCAGTATCCAGTGTGGCATCATTTAATACTCCCTGAGCAACTGCGGGTTCCATTCTCTCGACTTCAGTGTCAACAGAAAATAACTCCTGTACTTTGTAGTGTTTGCAAACATTATGTAACGCGCAGCAAACATTTGTTATTTGTACCACCTTTTTTGGTTGGTATTGAAGAAGGCGTGCTAAGCATCTAAACCTGCTTTTTAGCACCCCTATTGTTCTCTCAACGACATTGCGTGCCGAAGAATGCTTTTGGTTAAACGTATGCTGCGCTGTGCCAACAAGTGGATTTCTAAAAGGCGTTAGCAAAAAAGGCTGAAGTGCATATCCAGCATCGCCTAGAAGCCATGATCCACGTTCTCCGTTATCGTAGCACCGTTGGTAATAGTCATGAGCTCTACTCATACTCCATATTAAAAGGTCATGACTTGATCCAGGGCGACAAGCATCAACTGCCTTTATAACCATATTATGGTCGCATATCTGCAAAAAAATGTTTAACTGATAAAGCTTGTTTTATAATAAATTTGATTAAATGGCTTACAATCATTGCGTTAATGCTAAAGTATAATTTCCGATTGTAAAAAAGGCTTTGATCTGTATGCGGCTTACATAATTGTATATGCGTTCCGTCTACACAACCAATTACTCCAGGTATACCAAAACTTCGTTGAAAATGCTGTTTCGATTTAGTCAGCTCACTTTCGGTCATACTTAATTGAATCCACTGCGGGCATAAGTACCTTTCCAAAATTTTCAATACCCTTGCTGTAACTTTTGCTACCCTGCTGCGCCCCATAGAAATGCAACTATCCTTGCCAACAGCCTTTTGGAAACCACCTTCTGCTAGGAATCCTAATGTTGCCGCGAGGTGTAATTGCACTGGAATAGACGTGTGCTTTATGTAATTGTCCACAACGTTTAGCAGCATAAGGAAAGCGTCTTTGTTGACCCTGTAGTTGGATACAAAGCTATGGAATATTTGATTATAATTGGACTAAATACAAATAAATACGTACTTACGCCAACTCAGTCACATCAAATGGATTTGAATGGTCTCGCAGTATCCTTCTATTAAGAGCTGCTTCTGCATGATCCGCCATTTCCGTATAAATAGTGGCAAACGCAGTTAAAGCACTAATTTTGCGATTTTTCTTCAAAAATTTATTATTTATTTTGGGTAAATTGACAGCTGTCAGCTGTTAAGTTCATTTTTGCGGTGAATGAAAAACGAGTTCTAAAATGAACAAAAAGTTCGGATTTCAGAACACCATATCCAAATTCACTCGGATTTAGGTTTATTTTCATATTCACTTTCACTCGGATTCCAGAACCTGCCTGATACTGTCCACCGGCAGCAAGGCCGAATGGAGCGACTCCGCTCTCGAGCTGCTACTCAGGGATAGCTTGATCAGGTGGTACACCGACGGGGCGAAAACGTCGGAGGGAATTGGCGCAAGGGTCGCAGGACCACGCACAAAACTCTCCATACCTATGGGTAAGTTTCCGAGTATATTCCAAGCGGAGGTATTTGCTATAAGTCGGTGCGTAGAGTTAAACCTCCAACGCGGCTATCGCAACGAACGTATAGCTATACTAAGCGATAGCCAAGCGTCACTCAAGGCGACCTCGTCATACGAGTTAAAATCGCTATTGGTGCAGGAGTGTATAAACCGGCTCAACAGTCTTGCAGAATGCAACCAGGTGCACCTTATTTGGGTGCCAGGTCACAGAGGCTTCGCCGGTATTGAACTGGCCGAAGAGCTTGCCCGCTGTGCAGCATCCACCAGCATGGTAGGACCAGAACCTTTCATAGCGGTGGGTCCCCACACCAAATAGGAACAGTTCCGCAATGATGAAGCAGTGGGTAGGGAGATTCATTGGCAACACCTTCCAGGCTTACGGCACGCAAAGTTGCTGATGAATGGTTATAACCTCAAAAGGTTTAAATTCATAATCAATCTCCCAAGAGATAAAGTCAGGCTACTGATCGCCTTCTACACCGGGCATTGCAAACTCAAGAAGCACTTATTCAACATGGGCCTAGCTTCTTGTGCAAATTACCGGTTCTGCGATTTGGAACCCGAAACTCCAGAACACCTGCTAATGGATTGCACAGCAATCTGTAGGCGCAGGACTAAGGCCCTTGGATCCATGTTTCTAAATAGGGATCACATCGCCTCAATAGCGCCTAGCAGTATATTAGAATTCATCAATTTGCTGGGGCTAGCTGAGACGCTGTGAGTCAGAAGAGGGCACAATAGACCCTAGGTCGCGGTGCAATCCTCATTTATTTACCTATCTATCTATCTACATACTGTCCACCTCGTTTTAAAATTATAGATAGCGAGTTTAAAGACTTTTTTGGAACACTAGGTCAAAGATTTCTAGCAAGTGGAGATTACAACGCAAAACACATGAACTGGGGCTCACTGTTCCACATTATTATGAATAAGCAAAATAAGCTGGACATAATATCTCCTGGTAAGCCAATATACTGGCCCAGTCGGCCCTTTTTCTTGGAATGCAAGTAAGAAATACGAAATATCATTGCTTCCTTTGCGAGTGGGACAGCCGTGCGAGAGACTGTTATTATGTACAGAAGCAGTGGCTAGTACGTCAGGCACTCACTCCGGGGCAAAAAAACGTTACCAGTGAACTTCTAGTTGATCCCAAAAAGGTACCACCTTTGCATATTAAATTGTGTTAAATGAAGAAATTTATTAAGGATGGACAGAAATGGAAGAGGGTTCTGGTATCTAAAACAAAAATGTTTAAGAGTCAGTGAAGCAAAAATTAAGGAGGGCATATTTGTGGGTAATAAGGTAAAATCGGAAAGGGCTAACACTTTAGCAAACGAGAAGTCGAGTAAATGCATCATATTTAAGGATTTGTCATTAAACAGCCTTAAATTTTCGGCGTTGCTCGATAACGGTTCCGATTTATGT
Source organism: Bactrocera tryoni (assembly GCF_016617805.1). Classification (NCBI taxonomy): domain Eukaryota; kingdom Metazoa; phylum Arthropoda; class Insecta; order Diptera; family Tephritidae; genus Bactrocera; species Bactrocera tryoni. Next base: position 11,624,658 of record NW_024396366.1, on the reverse strand, counting down.
TTATTGCGATACGACATGTTGTTGATGTTGGGATATAAAGTTGGACAATGATGTGCGACGGTTAATGGGTATAGGGGATAGCGTACTCAATACAATGGGTAGCTTCTTTTGTATGTTGCAAGTGGACTATATTAACAGACCAGTGGTGTTTCACGTGGTTATACTTTAGAACCTGATATTTGTTACTGGGCGATAGTAGGAAACAATCTGCTCAAATCAGTATGTAAATATGGTGGTAACTGAAGAAGGACTCACATTAGAAAAACCAAGTGGCACGCAAGCACTAGAGGAATCGGTTACGTTTGGGAAAAGCCAGGGAGCACACGAGTAGTAGAGGGAGCAGTTACGTTTGTGGAAAAGCGAGGGGCAAACACGCAGTAGGGATGAAGCATGATGAGAAGGGATTTTACCAGGTCTGGTTGAGTGAGTTAAAGACATTTGTATGGTACAACCGTACAGCATGACCCGAAACCAGGGAGAGGCTAGTCTTACTTAGGGCAAATAGATCACTAGATCATTTGTGTTTGATCTTGAGCCAAAACGCTTTTGCGACAGCGCATGTACCAATAGTGGCCCAGCGCTGACCAAGATTCCCCGAGACCCATCTATTCAGTAGTAAACCACAAGAAGATACGAGAGCACCGATCCGCTCCCATTCTACCGATTGCGTTTCTAAGGTGTCCTTTCTTGCTAGCTTATCAGCTTTACAACTTCCTGCGATTCCGCTGTGACCTGACACCTATACCAGTCTTATCAGAAAGACACTCGATGCTATTGATAGCGAGGTTAGGTCAAAGAGTGACCAGTACTGGACGCACTGTTAATGAGTTCAAGGTTAGTAACTCCGTTCTGCTATCTGAGTGGATAGTCACTTCTCTGAAGGAGGCTGCACTCCGGAGCTATAAAACCACTGCTACCTTAATGGCTGCAACATCGGCCTGGAAGACACTGCAATAGTCATGAAGTCTGAAACTGGAATTGATAGAGAGCTCCTGACAGTAGACCCCTCCACCAACCTTCCCCCTATCCGTGAAGAAGCTCGCTGCCCTCTCATCTAACGGATTCTTCCCATCCACAACTTCCTCAACGGTATATACTTGTAGGTAGAGAAGGAGACGCCAGAGTTCGGTTTAACGACTCCAAGATCCAAATGATACGGTAAGAAGTCAAAATGAGTAAGGATTTCCGAGTGTTCAGACCCCTGTTCTTTTCGGAATGCAGCAGCCTAATCTTTTGCACCTGCAAAGTCTATCGATAACCAAAAAGAAATGGCAACATCTGCAAGATAATAAATAATAATTAAAAATTATGTAATTTTTTTATCTAAAATATGCTTATAGTTTCATATTAATTCAGATTTGAAAATTTCGTTTCAATATCTCACGTGGTTTTGTTTTTATACGGTTTTTTGCTTCTCCTGTAAACTTATGAAAAGTGATGTTACATTATTTTGCATTTTAGGTGACGATATGTGCATTAGAGCAGACTTAAGAAACCAACTGTTTCGACACGGTGTTTTCATATTAAGTATTTAAATATTAAATTATTATGTAGAGGCATAGGCGATGAAAACGTTAAGAGTTTTGGAGAGAAAGGTTCTGCGGAAGATCTATGGTCCTATGCGCATTGCCAACGGCGAATTCCGCACACGATGGAACGATGATCTCTACGATGACATAGTTCAGCGAATTAAGAGGCAGCGGCTACGCTGGCTAGGTCATGTCGTCCGAATGGATTAAAACACCCCAGCTCTGAAAATATTCGACAGTAGAAGAGGAAGACCTCCACTCTATTGAAAAGACTAGGTGGAGAAGGACGTGGCTACCCTTGGAATCTCCAGTTGGCACCAAACAGTGAAAAGGAAGATCGGCCACGGTTTTAAACTCCACTATAACCTCGTAATCGGTGTCTACGCCAAAAAAGAAGATTTAAATGTTGAAACAAAGTCAAATTTAAAGGTATTTGTAGATAATTGACGTTTACGCAGTTGATATCCTAAAGGCTTAACTATAATATGCATACAATACCGCTTATTTCTGTCAAAAAATTAACGAAAAGCTCGTAAAATGCATAAGAAACAGAGAGAAGACTTTTAGATGACTATATTGTCAAACAACAAATAATTTGTGTTTTGATTTCGTTTGCCGTTAGTGTTTTGCAATACAGAAGTTAATGGAAAACTAAAATATTTAAAAACAATTAAATTGCTTATTTCGGTTTTTGGCGGATTATGCACATTATGTAATAAAAATCATCATTAACGAAATCATTGAATAAGAAAACGAGTTTGGTCAAATTTAGTCGTCTTTTTCACAACGATTTAGGATGTGAATAAGTGGAAAGTAATAATCCGTCAATTCTACAATCTTCTACTTTGCATGATTATAGCAGAAAAAGTTCTATGGAAATTAGAAATAACCCTACAAGACGGGATTAACCAATTCACTACTAAATTTTCACCTCATATACTATTACATATCCATATCTAAGTTTTGGTTTTGAAATGAAAAATTCTGTTGTAAGAGTAGTAACATTCATCATACATAATTTTTTGATATGAAAAAATGAGACACACATATTGACATTGAAACTATCAAAAATTTCCGCTTTTGAATAGTCATTTCATTAGGTAAGTTGCTAATTTTGTTTAATTGTTAATAGTTTATTAATGCTTATTAAATTGGAATTTTTTCAAAATAGGAAAAAATCTAACGGCACAAACCAAAAATCAGCCATAAGTAACAAGATTTCTGCCGCTACAACAAGTACATACACCAACAGTTTATAGGGAGGAAGCAATTGGTAAATATGGTTATGATAATCTCCTAATTAAATAAATAAAAATTCTGTCACTACACAACAACGTTGAAATACGGAAGTTGCGGGCAAAACGGGCATGCATTGTACTCGTTTTTATTACTATATTATAACATCCCCCAAATTCGGAAATAAAATAGGTATAGACGTATCCAGATTAAGAATATATATATATGTATATATGTAAAGCCTTAGTGGACTTACAGTTTCGAGATTTTCGCATTTAATACAAAAATTCGGAGGTTTAAAATTTTATATACAAAAATTAAACGCTATTTCGTTTTGTGACCGCATAATTTCGAGAAAATTTCCACAGGTCCTATCGGAGGCCTTTTTTGCAAAATCACAGTCGATTTTGAAATATACATTTATGGAATATAATATTATATTTATTACTAAAGAACGGTTGAACCGATTTGGCAGAAACTATTGTATTTTCCTCCTCACTTTGAACAAGGGGCGAAAGAAACCGATGGCTCAATTTTATTTGTAATAATAATAATAATAATGCATTCATTTCGTACACAACAAAACATATCAATAAAAAATAATAATTCACTGAAAAAACGGAAACTTTTACATATATAATATAGTATTATTCAACATTTAATTAGATTTATGCAATATTTGAAAAGCAATTAAACTATACTTTTCTTTCGGATGTAATGCAGGCCGCCTCTAAGTTGGTGCATCCTAGGTAACCCTAAATGACCTGCGGCCTGTACGGCCTTTCAACTTTTGACGACATTCTTTGAGCGGATAGCGTCATAAGAGCTTAAGGAATTTCTATTTCAGGCAATTCCACGAATGGTGGGATGGTAGAAGCTGGTGGAAATCCGACTGCAACCGACGCAGCTAAATCCTTCATATGCGGCGGAATCGCAGCCCCCAACCTTTCTCTAAAAACGCTGGCTCAAAAGAGCTAGGCGTGTTCGACCGCAGCAGGGAGGATAGTCCCATCAATCGCGAGGAATGGAAGAGATTGGCGGCGGCTATCTCTTCAGTCTTCCTAAAGGTAGTTAAAGGAAACCCTGGGCCAGCCCTTATAATAATAATAACGCTGGAAAGAACCGAAGATCCATATCGGCAAGCGCTGATTATGCTTAATGCCGCCCGTTGGTTCTCTAGCGAAACCAAGGGAGCCAAAGATGGTTCTCAGGATACTCCCGACGGATTCCAAAGCTGATGGCGTTCAGGCTTCAGCTCCCATGGTTATGACAAATGGAGATAGACGAGAAATGTTAGCTGGAGTTAATCAGCAATGAAGTTCGTGCTTCTTTTTGGAAACATGAGTGGCTTGTCTTATGCTTATTTTCATTGTCCTTCGAATGATGAGCGGTTTAACCGCAATTACACATGAGAACACGTTAAAGAAAGCGAATCATTCGAATGATTTATTTGCTGACATTCTGCCGAAAAACAAAACACCGAAACAATAGAAGGAAATGTATTGATGTTTAGTATTTTTTAGTACCAAGAGTGTGAATAAATTTATGGGTCAAACCACGTCAAGTGGTCCATGAAAATTTCGCAAAATCACCGATTTTGAAAATTAGCAGTTCATTAAGAAGCAGATCAGACGCATACCCCGTGAAATAAATATTTCGTCAAAATTCTTTTTTTTTATTAAAGTTATTGAAGGTTGAAATTCAGAGCACGATAAAATTGTAAAATTATTGTCTCATAAACTACTGGAGATAAATAGATGAAATTTTGTGAAGTCAAAGAAAAATGTTCAGGCTACAGATATTTTTTCACGATCCATTTGTTGAAATAATAATAATTTACATCATTTTTTGTAAACACTTGAAATTTTTCATGTGTTCTTCGCGCTAAAAAAAACTGACACAACGCGGAAAATCATTTTTATTAAATTACTTCCATGACAAAAATGGTAAAATAAACTGCTTGAAAGCAGTATTTAATTACATAGGAAAAAATAAAATAGCCATAGTAAAGAACTATTAGAAAAGGGATACATTAGAAGCAGGGAGTGTGGCTATGATTCAAGCTAAAATCGGCTGTTAATAGCGACCACTTTATTTACAACAGGATAACGACCCAAAACACACGTCTTAACTTGTACGTGCAGGGTTGTTATGAAATAAAAAATAACTCCATAAGTCCCGCAATCACCATACATTAATCCTATTCAAAATATCTGGAACTTTTTGGAAAATCGTATTCGAAAACATTGAACTTCATCAAAATAGGGCCAAAAAGCTGGATCATGGACTTAGTGGGTCAAAATAACCGGAAATAATACTAGAAATTGAGTGGGAAGCATACATCGATGTCTACAGACCATAATAGCAACAAAATATAGGCCGAAAACCGCTAAAACTATTGTAATTACTTTTGATTTTTATAAATAATCATTAGTATACTTAAACTTTTTTGATATAAATTATCCTCATTTTAAGTTTTAGCTTTAATTTTTTTTATTTGTGTACAAAAAAAAATATTTTGATATGCTAAATTTAATATTAAATATACATATTTTAGATAGAAAAAAATTACAAAATTTATTCATTTTATATCAAATAAACGTGTCGTAATTTAATAGAACCAGGTGTATGTAAACTTTATTGGTCCACTGTATATCTTCCAGATTCAGAATACTGCTGACTACAATACATTTATCTCCCGAAAAGGCAACGAAAATTGTTTTAGCGGTTTGCTATTTACACAACTTCTTAAGCACAAAAAGCAGTGAGTATTATCTTTGAATGATAAATGATGTAGGTGAAAAGTCGGTACCTGCTTTGATGCAAATAGAAAAAACCACAAGTCGGAAAAGTACTACCAACGCCAAGGAAATTCGAAACTCATTTTGTGAATACTTTAATGGTGTCTGATCAATGTAATTTTGCATTTCGTTTTATAAATAAAAATATTTGCGTAAATAAATAAAAATGTCATGTTTGTTTTACTTACGTCTTCCACAGACGTGTCCCCATTTTCTATTGATGACAGGCCAGTCATCTGTGTTTCTTGATCTTCCAAGAATGCTAGGTCATGAAAGTACTACAAAGATAGTACATATATTTCATCAATTCCTGCTCTAGACTTCTCACTTCGCTTTATTTTTTTTTAATTCTCGTCGACAACATCCGCGCAAATTTGCTTTTGAATCTATCTTCTTATATTTTTTTAGAAGTGCTTCATAAGTTCGCGATTACATGAGGCAACTTTAGTTGCTAATTCTCGGGCGATTCTCTTTTGCTGTCACCCATTACCTTCACACGAGCAACTTGTGTTGCGCAACTCTGCTCGAGTTTTTTTCTCATTTTCTTTCACTTTACTTTAACCCATTGTCTACTCTTTACTTTAACCCATTGTCGTTTCTTTTTCCTTATAGGTATTTGGGCCACTCTATCACATATATTAATCAGCTCTGTCAATTAAGAAATACATTTTATTTATTAAAACAAATATCACCCTTTTTACTATCGTCTGAATCAATTTGTATGGCTTCCTCCATACATTTCACAATATCTTTAATTAATTCGATTTTTTCATCATATTCCATTTTCTAAAATATTTATATTATATTACGTATATTTGTATACATATTTGCAAATTAATTACCAAAAGATGAAATTAAATTTTTTAAATATATTCAAAATATTAATTTCAAAAAAAGATACGCAAATGCAACTATGTACTACGAAAGAAAGAACACGAATGCCGAAAAACGTCGCAGCAAACTGTTACGAATAAGAACACAAAGCGAGTTGCTGAACACTGGAAACTCGGCGCGATTCCCCTCTCCTCGTCGCCCCCTCGCCTATAAACCAAGAGTTGCCGCAACAAAAGTTGCATCGTGTAATTGGGCCCTAAGCAGCATTCTTCTTTATTTTGTTTTTGTACTCCTCGCTTTTCACTTTCTATACACCTGGATGGCTTCGATAAATTTCAAATTTCCTTCCACAGTTCTTCGTTTATCCGTGACGCCATTACGCTTCGATGTTTGCTTACGACTGAAAAAATATACTGCGTGCATGATGCAAGCGTTTACACCATAAAACATGTTCATAACAACATCATGTTTTTAAAAATTTCTAAAAACCATCACACATGTATGACGAGCACGCATTTATTATGTTTACATGCTCATTCTTCTCAACACGCCACACATACTTGCAAACATGAATGACCGTGTAAAGGCCGCTAATGAGGGAAGACTCGGGGAAAAAGCCCGGGCAGTTCGTTAGGGTTTCCTAAGTATTCTACTACTAAAACCGCCAAATGTCTTTGAAAACCCACGAGTGTGTTGCCGTGTTATGCTATCCAATTTATTATTTTAAGTACGTTTTTGTTAAATTTTCAAATGTATTTCGATTATTAAAATTCATAAAGATTAAATTTACCTAGTTTTGATTAAGATTTTATTTATTTTATCAAAATATTGGTAAATCTTTTATATTTTATTAAAAATATTTGAAGAGTATATATATTTTTGTTTAAATTGTTACAAATAGTTTTGTTTAGTATCGTATATATTATATGGGTGAAAATAGGCCTCCGGGGGAACCTTATACCCAAAAAATATCGGTAACGCGCCTATACTGCAACCTCTTTATTATTTTTAAGTCCTTTTATTTAAATCTCTGTGCCGAAAAATCAACTATTTCGATCAGGTGATCTCAGCTGTTGACGACCATATGATTCTTTTGTTACTTGTATATTTATACAATGCTCATAACTTAGCTCAATTCCGCGAATCCTACAAAAAGGGTCCCTCTCGAATATAAGAGCCTCTCTTTCTAGAAGAGATCATACAAGTAAAAAATTAATATTATTTTTTTATATATGTAAACAAAAAGACAAAAACACTAATTCAATATGGCTAATGAGGCAGGATTAACAGTAGATTTAGTTTCGTGCCTAATTGCGGAAAGTTATATAACATTAAGATAGAAAATTGGAAGATTAAGGGCACAATTAGATAAAGAAACAAATAGAGCTACAGACTATGAAACAGAAACAATAAACGACAACATTCAGTGTCATGATTCTCTGGATGTAAGAAAATCACTACCACAATTTTCAGGAAAAATAAATGCTTACGTTAGTTGACGAGAAGCAGCTCATAACGCTATAAGCCTATACAACAGAGGAAGTAGAAAATATTTCGCAGCTCTTACCATTTTGCGTAATAAATTTACGCTAGAAGTAAACGACACATTAACTAATTATGGTACTGTGTTAAACTTTGTTGCAATAATTGCTCGTCATGATTTTTCATATTCGGACAAACGTCCTATTCACATTATAGAACTCGAAATGAGCATTTTACCAGAAGGGTCTCTGTCGGTTATTTATTATTACAAATCAGTTAACAAGAAACTAACACTAATGACAAACAAAATTATTATGACCTATGGTGGTAACACGTCCATAACCAAAGAGCTTAACAAAAAGAATAGGGAGCAGGCTCTTCGCATATTTATAACAGGACTCAACGCTCCACTAGGAGACATTATATTTTCCCTTTATCCTAAAGATATGCTCAAGAATTAGAGTCCAATAATCAAAGAGCTCGATTTGGACAAAATTTTGCAAACAAAAAAAAATAGGTTAGAACAAAATTATACAAGCAATAATTTGAGATTTTCTCAAAGAATTAACATGCCCAAACCAAAACCAATGTACAAGATCCATCTGTGTCTATAATATACGGACGAGATACTAATTCAAAGCCTCAACAAGATTGTGTCTTTAGAAATCAAACCGTTGCAAAACCAATGGCTAGTACATACACTCAAGCCAATATGGAAAATGCAAATAAAGATTTCTCTATAATAATTAATAATTAGTACTATTATAACTAGAATTATTTAGGCATACATTTTACATAAATAAAGAAATAATAAAAAATTTTAATTAAATTTTTTTTCAATTCTTAAGATATTGTAAATTAAGAATCGGAAAATGATGGAAATGGGATATTAGAACAGCTCAGTTTTTCTTTTCTATATGGCACTACTGAAAGAGCGCAACAGCAATATATGATCACACGTATACGTACGTGTAAGGGAAAATGTGTTTAGAATCTGCATATACATATAACGGGCTTCACTAGTTTTAAGGGTTTAAAAAATATAGTGTTTCACTAGTCTTTTCACCACGATTGGCTGGCAAGGTAAATGCACAATTAGTGTCTACTATAAGTTGTTTTTAAGTGGTATTATGTTCACTCTTATACATTATGGAACACTATTGTTGTTTTTATTTTGAACAATTTTAGAAATCCTGCAGGCAAACTGATCTCTTGGGCGTACGTATATTCAAAGTATGTATATTTGTAACTGCACAATTCGTTTCAATTTAAGGATTTCAACACATATACATATATGTTTGTAGATATTAGGTACAAATTAAATATACACAAATGCACCACCTAAAACATAACAATTTGAATTAAGCATACATTATCAAATATCATTTCCTTATTTTGTAAAGTTATTAATTTATATCTTACTCATCTGAACTGTTTGTAATCCTCAATATTATATAGAAATTCTCCAACTGTTCTTCTACTATATTTAAACTTTTTTTATACAACATACAAATCATAATGCTTACCTTATTGCGACTGGGCTTTTCGCTTTTTTCTTCTTCTTGAAAAATTGTACGTTAGTCTTTCTCAACGCTACATCTCGCTAGACAAAAGGGATACTAACTTTCAAATCAAAATTAAAAACGTTTCATCAAATACATTTAAATTTCACAAATTCGTTTACCTTTCATTGTTTTAAATTTTTTATAAGCGGTCTTGAACAATGCCACAAATTCCTCCGTTTACATATATTTTTGGAAAGATTTCAATCTGGCCTTCGCTCGTTTCCAATTGCTAAAACGTCAAAATCTCCTGACCTCGATCAGCTGTTAAAGTTCAGGAGGTTTTGACGTTTAGCAATTACTCTCTCACTTCCAATGAGAAATGAGTTGGGCACCTCTTTATCTCTGGCGCATGTTTTGAGCTCTTCGAAGCTCTCGATGAAAGAATTTTTGTGGAAAACAAAAACAATAAAAATATATTTCTTTTGCAAATATATTTCTTCAAAAAAAAAGTATTCATATTTTATAACTTAAATAATTGTAGCATAGTTTTTATATACCAATTTAGTTAATAAATTTAATATGAGCAATGTTATTTTGCTTGTATAAATTTATTAAATTTAAGACTTCGCTCATTCGACAATCCATTTGGTATAACTTTTCTGCAAATTAACAATATTAAACTATATATTAATTTTTTGGAAGAATATATTCAATTATTTTGAGAATGTACTTACTTATTATTTCGCACTTTATTTTTATAATATAACACAACCGTCTTAATACTCACGCTACTAAATTTAAAGTACCCGAAATAAAACTACCGGCAGTATATATCAAAAAGAACTGTGTTGTCTCTTCAAATTTTTCTTAGGGATAATTTACCAGTGATTAATAAACCAATACCAACGGCTTAACCGACTACTTTGTTGGTTAACTTCTACTCAAATGTTATGAAAGTATAATTCATAATGTTTTAAAATATTTAGCAATTAGAATAATGAGCCTGATATAGAAAGTGATGTCGACATCGAGGACATTTGGAATATAATTTTAGATCGTCGCCCAAAAAAATTAGTTTTCGTCCAAACTTTTTTCTCTTTGGCGTATCACAAGCCACAGTATGAAGAATTGTCGGGGTAGTATCACATTATATTGGACTTCTGCGAAATGAATATATTAATTTTCCGAGAATTAGGAATGAGCCGAACGCTGGTAGAGTAAAAACTTTCGAGGTGCGACACGTTTCACTTTTCTGATTAAATTTGTCCACTATATTTTCCCACATCTTTTCATTTTAAAAAATTCGAAAATAAATGTAAACAGAAAACGTATGTTGTGGAAATGGTACCATCATCATGGATAATATGATACGGACTTTCACATTGACTCTCATTTTTCTCTCAAACAAAATGAAATTTCATTGAACTGTGCGAACATATTTTTTCGCAAAATAAATGTTTATGTAAATTAATTAATGATTTTGCATTTTAGCATTTATATATGTATGCATTTTCAAAGTGTTTAATTTAATGTTTTGTATAATTTATAAAATACGCAATCTAATATTTTTCAGCAGTGGCATCTTTGGCAAATGTTATAAAAAATGCGAGTTTTGAGAGCTCTCTCTCTTGAATCAAAGAGTCTCGTATCATATTATCCATGCCATCATCGTAAAGACCCATCATTGAAATCCAGACACATTACGGTGCTGTCACATATTTCCCTTAAGAGAAATATTAGTTAAACTCTACACTGTGAATACTAATAGTGGGATTCTGTAACCAGTCTCTAGTCTCTATTTGCGACATTTTGAGGTAAAGTCTCAATTTGTGACTAGTTACTACTCACTAAACAGTCTCTAGCGTTAGTCTCAAAATATTGCCTCAAATTTCAGACCCGATAGTTAGCAGGTCACAAAACTAAAGAGAACTCTTGACTGCCATTTTGAACATGCTGAATAGAGATCATCTAGATATTAATTGATTTTGGTTTTTTTATATTTTGTAAGCAACTCAGTCAACTGAAGTCATGTGTAGAAGTTCACGCAAGTGAGGAAAGTTCTCTGATTGCCATTCACTTGGGAGTGGCCAGAAACGATTCTTTTACATATGACTCAAGCAGCTCACTACTTCCGGTCTTTGACCAAGTATCCTCTGGGTAGCCTAAGAACATCCGTTTGAAGGCGAGCTAAAGTGAGAAGGCGAAATATCCCCTACATAGGGTTGTGTGCTGGGTTTGGGACCCGCCACGTAAAAAAAACACCCCCAACGAATAGTAACAAACAGCCTCGGATGAGAGACCCCCCTTTTGATGACGACCACGGCAAACGAAATAAGGACTACGATTTGAGGGCATGCGCCTGGAATGTCCGGACCCTTAATTGGGAAGGTGCCGCTTCCCAGCTGGTTGATTTCCTCGCAAAAATAAAGGCTGACATCACCGCCGTCCAAAAATGCGATGGGCGGGACAAGGACAAAGACGAGTAGGTCCTTGTGCCATTTACTACAGTGGCCATATAAAAGAGCGCAAGTTTGGTGTGGGATTCGTGGTGGGAGAGAGACTTCGTCGCCGAGTACTATCATTCACTCCGGTGAATGAACGTCTAGCCACAATCCGCATCAAAGCGAGGTTCTTCAACATATCGCTGATTTGCGCCCACGCCCCGACGGAAGAGAAGGACGATGTGACCAAAGATGCCTTTTATGAGTGCTTGGAGCGCACTTATGAGAGCTGCCCCCGCCACGATGTCAAAATCGTGCTTGGCGATTTTAACTCCAGGGTGGGCAAAGAAGGTATCTTTGGCACTACGGTCGGTAAATTCAGCCTCCACGATGAAACATCCCCAAATAGGTTGAGGCTGGTCGACTTCGCCGGGGCCCGAAATATGGTTATCTGTAGTACTAGATTCCAGCATAAGAAGATTCATTAAGCTACCTGGCTGTCTCCGGATCGAAAAACTACATACCAGATCGATCATGTTGTGATAGACGGTAGACACGTCTCCAGTGTTTTAGATGTGCGTGCGCTTCGAGGTCCTAACATCAACTCGGACCATTATCTTGTTGCAGCTAAGATTCGCACCCGCCTCTGTGCAGCAAAAAAAGCACGCTGACAAACACAAGGAAGGTTCGACGTCGAGAAACTGCAATCACAACAGACAGCCGAACGATTTTCTACTCGGATTGCACTCCTGCTCTCTGAGAGCACTCATCAACAACTCGGTATAAGGGAACTGTGGGACGGCATTTCAAACTCCTTACGTAAAGCTGCAACCGAAACCATTGGTTTTCGGAAAGTGCAAAAGAACAGCTGGTATGACGAGGAGAGTCGTCTCGCAGCGGAGAGAAAACAGGCTGCCTACCTCGCAACGTTACGATCGACCACAACACGTGAGGGATGGGATAGATACCGAGAGTTAAAGAGGGAAGCGAGACGCATCTGTAGACAGAAAAAGAAGGAGGCCGAAATGCGTGCGTACGAAGAGCTTGATAAGCTGGCCGACAGGGGTAATGCTCGAATATTCTACGAAAAACTGCGGCGGCTTACAGAAGGTTTCAAGACCGGTGCATTCTCTTGTAGAGAGATCGCCCAAAGGTGATCTAGTCTCCGATGCCCAGAGCATACTTAAATTATGGAGGGAACACTTCTCCAGCCTGCTGAATGGCAGTGAATGCACAACATCAGGAGAAGGCGAACCCGATTCCCCAATCGATGACGATGGAGCAGACGTTTCATTACCCGACCATGGAGAAGTTCGAATAGCAATTGCCCGCCTGAAAAACAGCAAAGCGGCAGGGGCCGACGGATTGCCGGCCGAGCTATTCAAACACGGCGGCGAAGAACTGATAAAGAGCATGCATCAGCTTCTTTGTAAAATATGGTCGGACGAAAGCATGCCCAACGATTGGAATTTAAGTGTGCTATGCCCAATCCATAAAAAAGGAGACCCCACAATCTGCGCCAACTACGGTGGGATTAGCCTCCTCAACATCGCATCTAAGGTTCTATCGAGCGTATTGTGTGAAAGATTAAAGCACACAGTCAACAAGATGATATTGATATCATCGGCCTCAACACCCGCGCCGTTAGTTCTGTTTTCTCCAGACTGGACAAGGAAGCAAAAGAAATGGGTCTGGCAGTGAACGAGGGCAAGACGAAATATCTCCTGTCATCAAACAAACAGCCGTCGCACTCGCGACTTGGCACTCACGTCACTGTTGACAGTCATAACTTTGAAGTTGAAGATAATTTCGTCTATCTTGGAACTAGCGTAAACACCACCAACAATGTCAGGTTAGAAATCCAACGCAGGATAACTCTTGCCAACAGGTGCTACTTCGGACTGAGTAGGCAATTGAGAAGCAAAGTCCTCTCTCGACAAACAAAAACCAAACTCTATAAGTCACTCATAATTCCCGTCCTACTATATGGTGTAGAGGCTTGGACGATGTCAACAACTGATGAGTCGACGTTGCGAGTTTGCGAGAGAAAAGTTCTGCGAAAGATTTATGGTCCTTTGCGCGTTGGCCACGGTGAATATCGCATTCGATGGAACGATGAGCTGTACGAGATGTACGATGACATTGACATAGTTCAGCGAATTAAAAGACAGCGGCTACGCTGGCTAGGTCATGTTGGCCGAAGGGACGAAAACACTCCAGCTCTGAAAGTATTCGCCGCTGTACCCGCCGGGGGAAGCAGAGGAAGAGGAAGACCTCCACTCCGTTGGAAGGACCAGGTGGAGAAGGACCTGGCTACGCTTGGAATATCCAATTGGCGCCACGTAGCGAAAAGAAGAAACGACTGGCGCGCTGTTGTTAACTCGGCTATAATCGCGTAAGCGGTGTCTGCGCCAATTAAGAAGAAGCAACTCAAACACGAAAAGGTTAAAAATAAATAAATTTTACATAAATTTAGTATATATTACGAAACAAAATATATGTGTATATGGGTCGGGTTTAGTATCGCGCCGGTTAATTTTAGTTCACTGTACCTAAACGAAAGAACCAAATTGAAAATTTTAAACACGCATGTATGCTTAAATTATCGAACTTTATTTTAAAACATATTTTATAAAAATCGGTTCAAAAATTTTTCCACAAATTCACTTTAAAAAATGCTATTTTTTGCAAATTTCTAATTAGATGCTAGTGTATTTTCATCTGTTGTGCATTGTACCAAGTCAATTATGGATACATTTTCACGCACATATATTACTTATGAATTATAAAAACCACTAGTAATGGTTTTAATAACTTTTGATGGTTAATTTCTTTGTAAATCTTTAAATAAAATACACCTTTTTCTGAATTGAGTTCAATAATGCGAAAAACCAAAATGACTGCCTAATTTGAACTGTCAAATTACCGAGAAAGTACGAACAAACGGGAATAAATTAAACCCACTTAGCAATAAATGTATGAAGTGAACGGGAAAAGGTGTTCAATGCCGGTGTTGGACCGGCCAGAGTTATTTTTTTAAAGCGCGGCCGAAGGCCGCCAATGCAGAAAGGAATGTTTGTTGTAAATAAAGCTTTATTTTAATTATTTTATTTTATGGCAACCCTTTTCTTATTGTGCAAATGCAGAGAATTGTAACTAAAATAATAGAATTTAAATAAAGCTTTATTTACAACAAATATTAAAAGTACTTACAAAAATGTTGGCTGGGTTGCCTTGGTTTCAGTTTGTATGGAGAAATGAACAAAAACACTGATTTTTAACCAAAAATTAAAATTAAAAAGTTCGATCCTTTCTCTTTCCAATAAGGGTCGTGAGGGGGGGTAGCCCCCCCCCCCTGTTTTTCTCCATAAACGATACTTAACCGGCGCGATACTAAACATTTCCCGTTGATATTTTTATTTTTATTGATAATTATGTTTTTTGACTATGTTTAAGAAAACTTAATATTTGTTATCGACATATTTATTTTCATTCAAGTGTAAAAACAACTCTGAATAATGAAATGCAATAGATTTTGTGACTGTCACTTAAAGAATAGCAAAATCGTCTCAAGTCTCAAAAATTGTCTCTAACTTAAATCTCAAATGTAGAGACTTGAGACTATTTCGCAGTACAGAATCGCACGGTAAGTACTAGTTAACTAATAGTTATTATTTTAGTTTACCAATGAATTCGACTCATAGAAATTAAAACTGAACTGTTACACTGCTGAAGTGACAGTACATTACATGCAATATTTAGCATACAAATTTGTTTGTCGTATATTGTATTCCATTAGCAATATGGAGTCTCCGTAGGCAATATACTTAGTATACCATAAATTTTTGCCTCCCAATACGTCCCGTAATTTAGGTTGTTACATTCAATTGAAAATTGCATTAATTTAGTAAAAAGAATTCTCCTACACCTATTTGATGACAATTTCTGTAAAATTCCTTAACAAATTTTACTTCTAAATTATTTATAAATGCAACAAATTCTTCAGGCGGCTTCATTAAGTTGCATCTATCGATCTGGTTTTGGTGTATGAAGATAAATTCATCTGAAGGAATTTCATCTCCTAAATAAGGTAATTGCAGGAGGCATGTGTGCATTTTAAAAACTTTCAAATAAAGGTAGTCGCAAAAATAATTAAAAGGATTTTCTTTTAAATAATTAATTTCCGAACTACTATCTAAATTAATCGATCTAACAATGGAGTGTCCGGGCCTTGGTAAACCCGGAAATCCTGCCAAGAAGGGTCACTTAAAACGGAATCATTGCACACATTAAGAAGAATATTATGGATATGTTTTGAAATAACTGTGGCTTCGAGTTCTAAAGGCAACTGACAGTTACCTTTTGTTACGATATTTATGTACGTAACGTAAGCCCCACGACTTTCTAAATAAACTAGAGAACATGAAAGGTGTAACTCTAGTACCTCCCCTACTTCTAATATGACCAAAAAATGTTCTAACTTGTCCTGACATAGTCCTCTTGTCTTCAGGTAAGGAAATCCTGAGTGTGGCAACAATTGCCACAATCGTCTTTAACTATTTATGTTAATTAAGCACCCCTTGATAAAATTGAAGTTATGTGTTGGGTTGCTTCCTAACTCATGTTCGACCAGAATTGTTTTTAAAACTTTTTCTGCCTCATCTAAAAACTGGTTTTGCTCTGGGGAACTTATAAAAACTTTTTAGTGGGTACAATGGCCTAAGTGAGTCTGCTTTAAAGATATCGAATAATGTATTGAGAACAGAAAGGAAAATATTAATAAAGCTCATACTATTTGAGCTTAAAGCTCCCGGGCTGTAAAGAGAAAGCATACCTTTAAGACCCATCGCCCTATCAAATTTTCTATTATACTGCAAATGACATTTCATCTCAAGAAACTGATTGTTCGAAAGAAAATCCCTTACTCCTAATTTGTAAGGACTTTATGCTGCTTTGGGTGCAACCTGGGAAACGAGGCCAATCTGCGACAAAATTTCCGAGGGAAAACTAAGTTGGTGCTTCAGGTAGCGCTAAGCAATTGGCGACAAAAAAAAGTACACCCAAAGCTAAAGTTTTAAAAAAACTATCCTATCGACGACCGTGATTTTGGCGATTACTATTTAAAAAACTACCCCTAATACAAGCACCTAACTGAGGAGGAAATTTGGCACAAATTATCTCAAGAGAATCTGACTTTTCCCTAAATGAACTACTTCTTAACATTTCCCAACATTTTTCTAATTCAGTTGACCAACTGAGCTTTTAAACTCCTATTCTCCTGTTCTTTTTCATCTAATTTTATTTTCAAAATCCTTCCCTCAATTTTTTTTGTCTGTCCCTGCTGTTAGACGTCTACCTGTTTGCGCAGCGTTTTCACTACTCTTCAATAGTTCCTCCTCAAGAAGTATCAGACGCTCTAAAGTATTATCGTTTTCTTCCCTTTCTAAAAGCGGAAGCAGCTGCCTCGATGCACCGTTTGCATTTGAGGTAGATCCTTCCATTTGGGGAACAAAATCTTCTACGCCATTTCAAAAAGAAGTTGGGGCTTTTAATATTGGCTCAATAATTAAATTGATGTCCGGAACGGTTCTCGGTTCAAATTTTTTTGCATTACGCATTTCATCAGAAAAATGCGGCTCACACGAAAAAATGTGCATAGGTTTTTTTTCATTCAGATCCTCAAAAGATCCTCATTCTAAAATCACATATGTAACATCATTTCGAACTTGTTTATTTCTTTTTTAATAAAACTAAATGGAGTTTAATTAAATTCATTCAGTTGTTTTTATTAAAAATTAAAAGAAAAACAAGTAAGGAAGGGCTAAGTTCGGGTGTCACCGAACATTTTATACTCTCGCATGATAAAGTGATAATCGAGATTTCATTATCCGTCATTTACATATTTGTGCGTGGTTGTGAACCGATTTCACCCACATTTCGTACACGTCATCAGGGTGTTAAGAAAATATTGTATACCGAATCTCATTGAAATCGGTCTAGTAGTTCCTGAGGTATGGTTTTTGGTCCATAAGTGGGCGACGCCATTTTCAATTTTTAAAAAAAGCCTGGGTGCAGCTTCCTTCTGCCATTTCTTCTGTAAAAATTTAGTGTTTCTGACGTTTTTTGTTGGTTGGTTAACGCACTTTTAGTGATTTTCAACATAACCTTTGTATGGGAGGTGGGCGTGGTTACTATCCGATTTCTTCCATTTTTGAACTGTATATGGAAATGCCTGAAGTACACGACTCTATAGAGTTTGGTTGACATAGCTATGGTAGTTTCCGGGATATATAAAAAAAACTTAGTAGGGGGCGGGGCCACGCCCACTTTTCCAAAAACATTACGTCCAAATATGCCCCTCCCTAATGCGATCCTTTGTGCCCAGTTTCACTTAATTATCTTTATTTATGGCTTAGTTATGACACTTTATAGGTTTTCGGCTTTCGCCATTTTGTGGGCGTGGCAGTGGGCCGATTTTGCCCATCTTCGAACTTAACCTTCTTATGGAGCCAAGAAATACGTGTACCAAGTTTCATCATGATATCTCAATTTTTACTCAAGTTACAGCTTGCACGGACGGACGGACAGACAGACATCCGGATTTCAATTCCACTTGTCACCCTGATCACTTTGGTATATATAACCCTATATCTAACTCTTTTAGTTTTAGGACTTACAAACAACCGTTATGTGAACAAAACTATAATACTCTCCTTAGCAACTTTGTTGCGAGAGTATAAAAAATCAAAAATGTCTCCATTCGAATAACAATTTGGCGAGATTTTAATTTGGTCGTCCCTCTTTTCCAATTGCTAAACGTCAAAACTTCCTGAATTCGATTAGCTGTCAAAGTTCAGGAGGTTTTGACGTTTAGCAATTGCTCTCTCACTTCCAGTGAGATAAGAGTTGGACATCTCTTTGTATATGGCACTACTGTCTAAAACTTAAATATTTGGTTTACATTTATTTGCTATAAACATTGGAATATTTCGATATAACTTATTTATTCGAAACATCATTGAAGGCCGGCAGTGCAGAAAGGAATTCGACACAAAAGAAATGAATACACACAGATAATGGACCGACCAGAGTGCCAAAGACTGCCGTTTGCTTTTGGTATGCGAAGTAAGTTTAAATATATAGTGTTAGTCTATTGGATTCATAATTAACATATTCCAATTCTAATAAGAATTTAAAAGCAAGTAATAATGAAATAACAAAACTCTATAAGTCACTCATTATTCCCGTCCTGCTATACGGTGCAGAGACATGGAAGATGACAACATCTGATGAGTCGACATTGCGAGTTTTCGAGAGAAAAGTTCTGAGAAAGATTTATGGTCCTTTGCGAGTTGGCCACGGCGAATATCGCATTCGATGGAACGATGAGCTGTATGAGATATACGACGACATTGACACAGTTCAGCTAATTAAAAGACAGCGGTTACGATGGCTAGGTCATGTCATCCGAATGGACGAAAACACTTCAGCTCTGACAGTATTCGACGCTGTACCCGCGGGGGAAGCAAAGGAAGAGGAAGACCTCCACTCCTTTGGAAGGACCAAGTGAAGAAGGACCTGGCTTCGCTTGGAATCTCCAATTGGCGCCACCTTGCGAAAAGAAGAAACATCTGGCGCGCTGTTATTAACTCGGCTATAACCGCGTAAGCGGTCTCCACGCCTGTAAAGAAGAAGAATAATAAGTAATGAATTTTTCGGTAACGTGTCTCTAGTTCTAATCGTTTACCTTTCAGTCACGAATATCAAGAGTATCAATATTCCCATACCGATAATCTTGCCGTAATTGTTTTTGTGTGAGGTTTTCATATTTTTACCACAAAACAAAAGCATAAAAACAACAATAGAAACATGTAAATGAATGATTAAAAGTATATATTTAACATCATAAAAACGTGTAAGTGAGTGATTTAAAATATAACTTTCACTCCGCGAAATGTGATATTTTTTTCATTAAAAAAAGCTTTATTTTAACCGCATGTGTCTTATTTATTTCTTAAGTACATTTAAAAACATACATTTTGATATAATATATTTTCCAAAAAAATTTAACAATTTTTTGAGAAAAGTCGCTATTAATTACTTAAATATATTCTTTCGCGTCAAACTACTTTCTGCAATATAGGCCTTCGGTCGCACTTCAAAAAAATTAACCCTCATCTTGTGACGAACACAGATACGAGAACAAAATAAGTGGTGATCCAAATGAGGTACTTTTGAGAGAACACACGTAAGTTGTATCAAGCCGTTATGTGTTTTGTTTTTTTGTCCAGTATTGTTTGACATTTCATTGTGGAAAGCATAGAGAAAGTATCAGCTGATGCAATGTAAGCAAAGGCACAGCTGAGAAGTGCCCATGTAGAAACTTTAAGGGGAGTCCGAGGTTGAGTTTCGGGAAATGGTTGCATTGTCTTATTTTCTTAAAATTTATGGAAAAAATATTTGTTATAATCGTTTTATTTTAATATATATTCCTAAAGAAGATGGCATTATGAGCAAATTCATGGGTATTTAAGTTTTTTATTTATGCCTCTTTTTAACTGTGGTAAGCTAATAAATGATCACCACAGAAAAATGTTTGTAAATAAGCAATCATGCCAAATATATATTTTTGCCAGACAATTTGTTCGTATTTATTTAATTATTTTAATCTGCGAAGCTGCATAAATTACTTAAACGTATTGGTATAAACTTAAAATACCGAATTTTAAGATATCGACCCTTTAAAATCCCGACAATATTCAAATATCTTGCCAGAATTGCCATTGAATATGGCGGAATAGTATTGCGTTAGCTAATTTAAACTACTTTTTATGAAAGAAATTTATTTTCTGTATTTATACTATAAAGATATTACAAATTCAAAAAATAATTTCTTTAAGGAGCCTATTAATTTAAGAACTTAGTTTAGAACTAAAAAATAATATGGTAATTTTTTATGTAAAGAGTTGTTCATAAAATTATATGTATATATATTTTCATCTCTAAATGCTGAAAAACTGACTAAATCGCTAAGAGCAAACAAAATGATACTCACATTCCTACACAAAAACATTTGGGAACGGGTAGGATTCCTGATCGCAGGCGTATAGCTAAATTCTAACATATAAAACGTATATGTAGTTTGTGATTTAACAAACGTATACTTTAAGTATAGAAAAAATGGGTATTATAATTGTCTCTTGATTTTTGATTTTATTATGATATCTAATACCAATTTTTTCTGGTCCACCCATTATCGAATATAATTTCCAATTTATCCATAAATAAGTTAACTAAATCGATTAAAAATATAGAGCAAAGTTATCTATATCTAGAAGATTTGTATAATTAAATTTTTTGATAACAGCATTCAACTTCATTCTATAACCAAAATTGAAAATACCATTTATAAATGTACATACATATTGCTGTAAAATATAAATATTTTTTACAGCATTTTCATTTTACGCAACCCGTTTTGACCTCTTGCCACCCTTATAGCCCTGACAGACGAGCAAAATTAATGTCTTAAGCAACACTAATGCGCATTGAAATTTTATGGTGACAGACGGCAGACTCGTGCATTTAGACAGCTGGTAGTGAAATTTGTTCATTTATAAAAAAAAAAGTGAAATGAAAGTGTGCGAAAAAGTTAAGAATATTGGAAAGATGGATAGCAAACTGTTCGTTGTTTATTTTTTGACATCTAAAAATATTAAAATTCTTCGGAATAGCCTTGAGAGCCGAGGTGCATGCTGTTGGATCCCCTCTGCTGTCTCAAAATGCTTTCCTTTCATCGGCCTTTTCTGGCCTCTTTCTCGGGATTATACTCAAAGATCCATAACTCGTAACCTGTGATTACGTTATTCAAAAATCGTGGGTCACTTTCACACATGTTCAAATTTTCTTAGCACACTTCCACTCGCCGCAATTTCTGGTCGGCAGTGAGTATTTTTGGGACCATCACCTTGCGCATGTTCAAGTGCTCCGTCACAATGTCATGAACCACAGATTTTGATTAATTTAACATCTGGGAAAATAAACGAATACTTAGTCGACGGTCTGAGTTCAGAACTTTGCGCACATGAGTCACATTCTCGGTGTTTGTCGACGTCGCTGGTCTTCCAGCACGGTCTTCATCAGCAACATTTTTAATAACCTGGAGTCCAATCGCATTTCCTTATTTAATATGCGACGCGTTTCTTCTTGCTTATCCCTCTTTGGTAGAACGCGATGATGTTTCACACTGAGATTCACCCAAATCTAACAGCATATGTCGAATTGTTGTATGGTATTCGTAGAATCCACAATTTTTTAATAACGCAATTAACTGCATCTTTAAGCTTTTTCTTATTGAACTATCCTGTGAATCTGTTACTATTGGTGGCAGATTTGAGTTGATCGCAATTGCACAATGACTGCTAGTGCAAGTTATAGGATAAACCGAGGAAATATGTACTTACATATGTGTGGCTGCCTAAAATTTGAATAATTTTTCCAACTATTCGGTTTTTCTTGAAAAGACTCTAATTATAAATTGTTGAAGATAGTCGTTTACCTAACACTATGCATGTCATTACATTATTTACGTCATTACATTCTTTACATACTGTCACTCTCACATTTACATGTATAAGTATTAGTTATTACTTTGTTCTTTAAATCTCCTTGTACCTTAACATTTTCTTCTGGATTAAAACCTCGTGGAGTGAACATCAACTTTTAGTTTGATTAAAAGTTGACCCAATTTTTTGGGGAATACCAATCACTGTATCTTGAAGGTTAATTGGCACTCACACTCACCCGAGTCTTTAAAAGGAAAAGATGTATTTGAAAATTTAAATGTACAATTTATTTTAAAATGATCTTTTGTTTACAGTACAATAGTTTAATTAGTTTATCGCGTCGAACTGTGTTGGATCGCTGTCAGTCGGCGCGGGTGGAACGGTGTTGATTGAAGCAAGTGCGGCACCGTGTCGAAAAGGAAAGTCCAAAAAGGATGTTGATGTGCGAAAATGTGAAAACCGAATGTATCCGCTTTCCCTTTTACCCATCCTTTTAGCTGAGTGGGTTGATTGATGTAGAGGTGTGGTGAGTTGTGTTGAGTGGGTATTAACATGGTGTCATCAGATGGTGAATTGAGCTGTCTTTTATCAGAGCGCGCCAGTTGTCCCGGATAGAGTGGGGGCAGGCTGAACTCATTTAAACATCCTGGGCCCCCTAGGCGAATATTTTGCCTAGTATTCTGTATTTTGGCGTACTGCTGTTTGAGTAGCCGAGGCGCAGAATACATTCTGACAGCAGAGGTATTTGATGATGGAGTTTTAATATACTCTCGTTTATCCGGGTGTGCAGACAACGGATTTTGATTTAAACATAACACATGTATTTTGGATGCATTTTAATTTGCGTGCTGGTATTTGAGAAAAGCAACTTTATTTTGAGTTTGCGGTTTTGACTCATTATTATAGCAAACAAAAGCGAACAACGTATACTTTTGTTTGGTATTTCATTAGCGGTTATTTGACAATTGTTTATTATTTGTCTGTTCTTTATTATCGGCTTATGAAGGATAGTAACCCCACGCCTGGCTCAGATATGCCAGAATTGGTACTCCGTAGCTCTGGAGTTAGGACTGTGACAAAGGAGGGATCTTGCGAGAGAGTGGCCGGTAATTGCGAACGGCTTCATTAGAATTATAATTTTTTAAGTGGTATGTGATTCTCACCAACTACCCTTATGAGAAGCGCTAATGTAGGTGCGATAAGACCTACCTTGCTACCTTTGCTTTTGTTAAGTCTAGGTGCGTCACAGTATTGCATTGGGAGTATGGTGATCCCTTAACTTCCTTTTGAGATTTTATTTATTTGAAAATTTAATCCTCTGTGGGGCAATATTGTATGAAAAGTGTCAATTTTGTTTTTTTTTTTTTTTACTTTTTGAGACACTTTTTTTATATGTTTAAGTGCGCATGCACTAGTTTGACGTTTAGTACCGCGCCACATAGTTTGAGATTTTTTAAGCACGTTTTTTGTATCATTATTGGCCAAAGCCATCCTGCGGGGTCGAAAAGTTACGAACATATCTTTCTGTTTTTATATGAAGTTGTCAGGGGGAATCTGACTTTGTTTTTTCTACCATTATGTGGTTTATTCGAAAATTGTGGCTCTAGTGGTTGTCGTACGACGTGCCGACCATTATATGATCGAGTAGTTGTGGCTTTAGAAAAGTCCTCACAATACTGGTCTTCTAGAGTTTGAAATTCCCTTAATTGTGAATTAAGGTGTTTATTTGTAGTGTACTCAACTTGAGTTGGTATGGTTGTGACTAGTTCGGTAACTAGTCCATTTTGTATTTCGCTTTGTAGCGTTTGCACTTTTTGTGCCTTTGAGCAACATGGTGTCTCTTGGCTATTTTTATAATTTTGTTTTTCGGGATTTGCTTTTGCAATTAAACCCGTGGTTCGTTTTGTATAAGCGCTTCTTTGGGGTGAGATGGGATATATGCTGTAATGAAGCATTGAATGATGTCTTTTGCGACAATTGATGCAATTGAATTTGCTTTTGCAATTTTTATATGTGTGTGCATGTGACAGGCAATTTGTGCAAAGTCGTTTTGGCCTGACAAAATTATTTCGTTCGTTAACTTTTAATTTTTTAAACTTCTCGCAAGTTTTAAGTTTATGCCCTCTTTTACATAGTTCGCATGACGTATGTTTTCTTTGTTCGGATGTGAACAATTGTGTTTTGTTAAAAATTATGTTTGATTTGTTTTTGCTTCTAGCTTGGGGTCTATTGAAGCTTACATTGAGGTCGAGTTTAATGTTCTTATTTTTTATTATATTTTCTTCTAACCTTTCCGCAATTTCATATTGGGTGGTGAGAAAATCTTTCATGTGTTGCCACGTTGGGCACTTTTTTCGTGATGAGAGCGATTGCTCACATAGAAGTAACGACTTTTCTGGTAATTCGGCGGTGCAAATGTTTACCAGAATTGGGTCCCACCTGTCTGTGGGAATATTTTGTGTCGACAGAATCGACAAACAATTAGAAACAGTGGATTGTGGTCTTACAAATTCTTCACTTGTTTCTTTCTTGATTTTAGGCAAGTTTAATAGTGTCGTTACTTGCTTGTCGACCAATATTCTTTTGTTTTCGAAACGTGCTTTTAGAGCTTCCCAAGCCAAATTGAAATTATCATCATTAAGAGCGAACTGTTTTACTATTATTCCCGCTTGACCTTTAGTTTTGTATCTGAGGTGATACAATTTTTGCGCTTGTGACAATTGAGGATGATTTATGTACACGGCCGTAAACATGTCCCGGAAGGACGGCCATTCTTCATAACCTCCGTAAAAGGTTTCTGTGTCACATGCGGGCAGCTCGAGGTAGATGCCTGAACTTGCCTTTTGACTGTCTATTTGTAGCAGCTCTACTCTACTGTGGGGAGTAGGTGCAATTGCTTTTATTAGCTTTAATTGATCGGAGATCATAGCTTTGGTTTCTTCATACTGGTCTAAGCAGTTTTCGTAAATATCGTAAGCCGATGATTTAAAATCTTGTGGTAGATCTGAATTGTCAGAATCTACTATGGCGTCATGAGCCGTTTGGAGGCGAGTCCAAAAATTTTTAAGATTTTGAGTTTTTATTTCTAATAACGATTCCGAGTTTTCGTGAATCGGTGAAGAGGCAAATCTAGTGCAGTATCTTGTTAAACTGTCACTTTCTGAAATAAATTTAACAACCTGTTTTGAGCGTGTAGCTCCTGCAGGTGTATTTTGATTTGTTGCATTATTAACCATTTTGGTTTTATTTTATTTTTTATTTGTAAATAATTAAATTTGTTTTTGTAAATAAGGCAATGGGGTATTGCTTGAAACCGAATACTCTTTTAGGTAAATAGAGTTTTGAATTTCGATTATCTTGCTAAAATAGTGTTAGTTTTATTAACGTTTTATTTTTTGGTATTTAATTGCGATAGAATTAGTTTTATTTAAATTTTTTCTTTTCTTCATTTCTTCATTTCTTATGTCCTAAATGTTTTTTTTATATTTCTTATGTCCTAATGTTGTGTAATTAGGCACACCCTAATACGTGTACTTGTATTTACATGCGTATGTATGTACTTATGTTTTGTGCGATTGAAAGCTCGCTGAGGAGATCAATGCGCTGTTTACATAAGTATGCACGAATTGTTTGTGTGCTTATGATTATGCTTTTTCTTATATTCTTAAGCAATTGAGAGCTCGTCAGAGAGATCAATTTCCTTTTTGTGTGCAATCCTGCTTGTTTTTGTTTGCTAAAGAACAAGGGGTATTGCCGGATAGATGCCAATGTGGACTTTGAAAGGATGTATATGTACGTATGTTTGAATGTATAAGTAGTATTCAAATTTATATATATATATTTTTTTTTAGTTGTGTTCACAAACTTATTTTTTTGTATTCGTTCCAATTAACGTATTTTGTGCGTTTAATTACCGTTCCGTTTAGTTATTTACGGAAATTATGAGAACTTTTGTCTTTGAAAATTAAATAAGATTTAATAATTTGATATGCCGTACCCAGTGTAGGGTATGCAATCATATGCTGTTTCGTAAATAAACTTATTTTATTTTTGTTTGGTAATTACTTGGCAGATTGTATGCCTTATGCTTGAGTATACTTGTACTTAAGTATATTTCTTCGCACAGGCGAGAGAGAGAGAAAAGGGAATGGAAAAAAGGTTTTCTCCTTTGTTAAAAATTACATAGGCGCTTTTGTATGTAAGTATGTGCATGAATAAAAATATTATTTTTTGCCTTTTATTGTTTTTTCTATGTTATGTACCTAATTTATGTTGTATATTAACAAAGCAGATTTTTTATTACAGGTTTTATAATATGATTACATATATAAAACTGTAACTTTAGGCATACATACAAACGTGCATAATATGCAACAATAATAAATGGAAACGATACAACTCACTTTATCTTCCCGCAATGGTTTTTTCGGGGGTATAATACATATGTGTATACATAAATGAGTTTTATCGCCAATCCCTGTTTTCCTCTTCTTCTAGTCTTCCAACTGGCTAGCTTCTTCGTTTCTCCTCCTGTGCTCCAGCTACCTTCTCGTACTTTTTTGTTTGTTTGTATGTATATTTGTTTTAATTGGTCGCGCCCGTTTGATCCGTTTTTGTGGATTTTTTTTTTGAATTTTATTGTTTTATTGTATTTTTAGACTTCGCGCCCGATTTATGTTTCGTGTTTAGGTTTCGCGCCTAATTTGTGTTTAACTTTGTTGTTATTTATGTTTTGTTTTATGGTTTCGCGCCCATATGTCTGTTTGTTTTTTGTTGTACCTGTTGACTGTTTTGTATATTTTGATTTTTCATGTAATTTATTTTTATTTTGGTTATGGTTGGGTCACTGCACTATTTTTTTTGTTTTTGCACTGCACCCTTTTATGTTGTTGTTTGTTTGTATATATATGTTGTATGTAAGCGCATATGGTTCTGTTTTTTTGTGTGTCACTGCATTATGTTCTCGCACTTTGTTTTTTTATTTTTGTCTTTTTGGTTGTATATAAGTATAAAACTTTTTTTTTCCTTTTTCGCAGTTTTCACCTAATTTATATATGTAGGTGTATAGGCATGTTTGTTTTTTTTTGTTGAATATTTTTTTTGTTTTGTTCGCCACTGCACTTCACCGCACTGCACTTAATTTTGTTTTAATTTATTTTCTTTAAAAAATCCATAGTGCCTGTCACTATGGCTCGAAGGACCATGATTAAAAGTTGACCCAATTTATTGGGGAATACCAATCACAGTATCTTGAAGGTTAATTGGCACTCACACTCACCCGAGTCTTTAAAAGGAAAAGATGTATTTCAAAATTTAAATGTACAATTTATTTTAAAATGATCTTTTGTTTACAGTACAATAGTTTAATTAGTTTATCGCGTCGAGCTGTGTTGGATCGCTGTCAGTCGGCGCGGGTGGAACGGTGTTGATTGAAGCAAGTGCGGCACCGTGTCGAAAAGGAAAGTCCAAAAAGGATGTTGATGTGCGAAAATGTGAAAACCGCATGTATCCGCTTTCCCTTTTACCCATCCTTTTAGTTGAGTGGGTTGATTGATGTAGAGGTGTGGTGAGTTGTGTTGAGTGGTAATGTATTAATATGGTGTCATCAGATGGTGAATTGAGATGTCTTTTATTAGAGCGCGCCAGTTGTCCCGGATAGAGTGGGGGTAGGCTGAACTTATTTAAACAATATACATACTTAATTATCTCTGCAATCCTATCAGGTTACGTGCCCAGGATCACAAAATTGTTTAAATTTTGAGAGTTTGTAAGACTAATGAGTGATATTGAGAATTCAGAAGCGTTTTTGCCAAAAATTGAAATCAGTAAAGCTAGCAGGTGCTTTGATACGGCTGAAGTAATGGCTACGATTACTTCGTTAACATCTTCTCGGATCGAGTTGCTTTCCAAGGACAATTTCGACACTGGAGCATGCAAGTGGAAGCATTGCTGACTAAAAATGATTTGTGGGAGTACGTAAATGGTTCTAATTTGATGCCGGCAGAGACTGACACTATATGTACTAGCAAGAAGCGCTTGGTTGAAAGCTTACAAGAAAGCTAAAGCAGATTTGGTTTTGTCAATTCAGCCATCCGAACTAAAGCAAGTCAGGGGTTGTGAGACTTCGCGGGAAGTTTGGGTGAAACTAGAATCGATTTATGCGTCTAAAGGACCGGCACGTAAAGCAACATTATTGAAGCAGTTGATGTTGCAAAAGTTAGATGAAAGCGATGACGTGAAAGAGCACATGGCGAATTTTTTCGATGCGGTTTGGTTTTTGATAAGTTGGAGAGCATGAATGTACAGATAAACGGTGATCTGTTATGTATCATGCTATTGTATAGTTTACAGTCTATTTATGAAAACTTTCGGTGCGCAATAGAATCACTCGATGCGCTTCCATCAGCTGAGGTACTGAAAATAAAAATAATAGAGGAGAGCGAAGCACGTAAGCAATCGGCTGGTAATACAGTATTGGCTATGGCCGCGAAATCACATGTGCAAGATAAGCTGAGTAGGAAAAAGTTTATAAAGAATAAAAGAGAATTCCGATGCTTTAAGTGAGGCGCATTAGCGCACAAGGCGAACTCTTGTTCTGTTAGGAGAAATAATGGTGTTCACGGAAAAGATTCCAATAATTCCAAACACTTGGCATATTGTATTGACGAAACGTATGCAGCATATCATTCTGCAATAGAAGAAACATTTCTTGGGGATATGCGTGGAAGACGAGCTTAGCTTGGGTATTGGATAGTGGGTGTACTGCTCATTTGTGTAGTGACGAGTGCATGTTTAAGACCGTGGAAAAATCATCCAAAGTTAAGTTGAATTTGGCAAGTCAACAGGCGTGTGCAGATGTACGAGGTGAAGGTGTGGTAAATTTGTCAGTGACAGATGGCCAGCGAGTAGTTGAGTTACAAAATACATTGTTGGTTCCGGAACTGCGCACAAATTTAGTTTCGGTGGCAAAAATTACTAACAAGGGACATAAAGTGACATTTACTAAAGATGGAGCACATGTATCCAACGCAAGTGATGAAATTACTTTGATTGCTGATCGCATGGGTGATTTATATTATATCAGAGAAAGCAGCGAGTGTGCTTCTATTCAGGCGAAGTGCTCCGAACTGTTGAAGTGGCATTATCGTCTGGGTCATCTAAACGGGGCTGATTTATCAAAATTGGTAAGAGATGGCATAGTTCCTGTCTCTGATATTGGCAAGGTGAAGCAACTGATACAGTGCGAAGTGTGTATATTTGGCAAAATGTCTGCGTTACCGTTCAATAGAGGCAGAGTGCCTTGTTCAGAACCAATGAGAATTATACATTCTGGTGTTGTGGGACCGTTCGTCGATATTTTGTCACATTTATAGATGATTGTACAAGGTGGTGCGAAATATACTTACTAAGGCAGAAGTCTGACGTTTTCGAAGCATTCAAAATGTACCAAAGTTTCATGCAAAGACAGACTGGGTTTAAAATTAAATGTTTGCAGTCCGATAATGGACGTGAGTATCTAAATAGTGATTTTGATAAGTATCTTTCAGAAGAATGAACGAATGAATAGAACACTGCTGGACATGACTATGTGTTTATTATTGCAGTCTGGCCTCAGTCATACTTTTTGGTCAGGAGCTGTGGCATCTGCTTGCCATATAAGAAACAGATGTCCATCCCGAACATTAGGTAGGAAATCGCCTTATGAATGCCTAAATAAGGTAAAGCCAAGTGTTAAACACTTCAAGTCGTTTGAATCAAAGGTAATGGTGCTTGATAAAATACCAGATAAAAATAAGCTGGCGCCTAGATGTCAAAAAGGTGTGTTTGTTGGGTATCCCAGAGAAACAAAGGGTTATCGTGTGTGGATACCGAAAGCACATAAAGTCATATGTGCACGTGATGTCCGGTTTGTTAGCGAACATCAACTGATTTCGAATCCAATAAATGAAGCTAGTGATCTGCTGCTACCACTTAAAATTCCTGAAGAGAATTACAGTAATTGTCGTAAATTTGTAGATTTTTCTCATTCTCAAACCGATGAAAACAGAATTAGCGAACCAACAGCAGTTGCGGATTGTGAATTAGACGAAATTCGGAGAGCGCCAGGTAGGCCAAATCTGATGCGAATGAGAAATAGAGGAAGACCGCGAATAGTGTTTCGTAGTCGTGTTAATTCAGAGCCATCACAGAAAACGGCACATCCAGAGAGCGACAACGATAGTGCAGGAGACGATGTTGTGTTTGCTGGTATGGCTGAGGATGCTTTAAATGGGCCTGAGAGTGATGAATGGCGCGACGGATTGGAATGTGAAGTAATTAATATTATTAAAAATGACACATGGGATATTGTTCCGGTCGATCACAACAAAAATATAGTGGGATGCTGTTTTGACAAATAAGTATGGGTCAGACGGTAAGATCGAGCGACGCAAAGCGCGCCTTGTAGCCAAAGGGTACGGTCAAAAATATGGTATAAATTATACTGGCACTTATGCTCCAGTAGCACGTTTAGAATCGATTCGGTTATTACTCGCATTGTCGGCTCATTTTAATCTCACTATCAGGCAGTTTGATGTTGTAAGCGCATATCTGAATGGAACGTTGAACGAAAAAGTGCTCATGAAGGTATCAGACATGCTATATGATATTTTGCAACGAATAACAATGAAATTTGATAAAAATTGCGACGTTGGCATTAAAGCATCAAAAATGATAAAAAAACTAAACGAAGGAGGTAATGCGTGTCGACTTGAGAAAGTTCTGTATGGCCTTAAGCAAGCTGGTAGGCAGTGGTATGCCAAACTTAAATCGAAGTTGATAAGTATGGGATTAAACCCCACTGAAAATGAATCGTGTTTATTTTATGGTTATTTTGAGAATAACTTAGTTTTACTCCTTGTATATGTAGATGTAGATCTACTTATTGCGTCACGTGAAGTGAATATTATTCACAACTTGAAGCAACAACTTTTGAAATATTTTGACATTAAGGCCCTTGGTAGAGCAAATTATTGTCTTGGACTAGAGATTAACCAAATGGATGGTAAGATTACTTTAAAACAAAGTGGCTACATAAAAGCATTATTAAGGAGATTTGGAATGAGTGAGTGCAACCAGGTTGCTACATCTTCAGAGTTAAAGATAAATTTAGTTGAAAATAATTCAATTGATAAACTCTGTCCATATCGTGAATTAATTGAAACTCTAATGTATATGTCCATCGCATCAAGGCCAGACATAGCGAACGCCGTGTCAAGACTAGCGCAGTTTGTCACGAATCCATTGAAATGTCATTGGAATGCTGCCAAACGTATTTAAAGGTATCTTGCCGGTACTGCCAATAGAAGCTTGCTGTATCAAAAATCCGACTTACAGCTAGTTGGGTACTCTGATGCTGATTGGGGAGGCTGTACAACTGAGCCATTCCTACACGGGATACGTTTTCTTGCTCAGCGGTGCTGCGATTAGCTGGAAGTCACAAAAACAACGCACAGTCGCTCTTTCGACCACAGAAGCTTAATATGTGAGCTTGGCGGAATCAGCAAAAGAAGCAGTGTATTTACGTAGTCTCCTAAATGAGATTGGTTTACAAAAACTCGCTGATGTAATAATTTATGTGGACAACAGAGGTGCGCAGTGTTTGGCTAATGATCCCGTTTTTCATGCGCGTACCAAGCATTTTGATATCAAACATCATTTTGTGACAGAGTGCATTAGCGCAGGGTTATTTTCATTGAGGCACGTATCTTCTCAAGAGATGACTGCGGATGTGATGACGAAACCATTGACGCGAGCAAGCCACGACAGATGTCTTAACGGACTTGATTTGTCCACCGAATGACCTGCATATTGAAGGGGCGTGTTGAAGATAGTCGTTTACCTAACACTATGCATGTCATTACATTATTTACGTCATTACATTCTTTACATACTGTCATTCTCACATTTATATGTATAAGTATTAGTTATTACTTTGTTCTTTAATTCTTCTTGTAATATAACATTTTCTTCTGGATTAAAACCTCGTGGAGTGAACATCAACTTTTAGTTTGCCTCTAAATATATACTTAATTATCTCTGCAATCCTATCATAAATAATAAAATATTTGCAACTTACCTGACGCTCTTCAAATCATTTACGACGTAAAATTTTTCATCGAATGTCGATTCAATGGCGGCAATTTTTAACGGATTCATTTTCAATTTGTGCATCTCATTCTTACACGTTTAGAAATTTCGTATGAAATACATCAATAATCTTACAACAGAGCTTTCCATATCAAGACAAAAAGTTACATATGAATTAGTATACTCAATGTTTTCAAGTGTTGTGCATATTTGACAATACTTTATAGCGGTACTTTTTGCGGTGTAGAAATTTTTTATTTAGTAATAAGTTAATGACATGGTATTTATCAATAATATTAAAATTAATAACAAAACACATTCAGCTATAGACAAAATCATTTGAAAGTTAGTGAGCTTTACAAAATGAGCCCGAAATGTAAGAGACTAAAATGCGATGAAAAAATTATATATTTTTTTTCTTAATTTAATTTCATTTACACTATAATTGAAATTAATGTTTTATTTAATTTTTTTTAATGAAGCACGAAAAGCTAGCTTGGATAATTGGCTTTAGATAATATACTTTAGTTTACTTCTGCTTACTAAAAACTTAATAAAAAACAAAATTGAAGGAAATCCCGAACGTACCAAAAAGACCTAACAAAAATTTTAGAAAGTATAGTGGTAAGCTTTGCGTAGCTATGAGTGTATAAGCTTTTTACCAAACAAATTATGTAATATAATAAATTCCGTACATAAATGTTGCCAAAAAAGTTATTATGACAAAGAAAATCCGTTTGTAATGTATATACGTTTATATAACCTCCTTTATTTATAGTTTACTTCTGCTTACTAAAAACTTAATAAAAAACCAAATTGAAGAAAATCCCGAACGTACCCAAAAAACCTAACAAAAATTTTAGAATGTATAGTGGTAAGCTTTGCGTAGCTATGAGTGTATAAGCTTTTTACCAAAAAAATTATGTAATATAATAAATTCCGTACATAAATGTTGCCAAAAAAGTTATTATGACAAAGAAAATCCGTTTGTAATGTATATACGTTTATATTAGCTCCTTTATTTATAGATTTTCTTATCCTAAAACATTAAATACGAGTACTGCAGTATCTAATCAATATATCCGAAATGCACATTTACCACAGTGATAATTGAAATGGGTATTTGTAAGTACATATTTGTGTTTAAGACTGTATTTGTATTAGCTAGCGATAATGCACATAAATATTTGTAATATTTACAGAATATACAGATTTACAAAAAAATCTTATTAACAGTTGTAACCTTTAGGGACTGTTCAGAAATCTGAACATAAATGTTAATATTTAAAATCTAATCTAAAACAATTACCAAACATTTGTAGAAATGATTATTAGAAGGAAAATTTAATTTTTATTGTATATTTAAATGGTAATATTTAGTAGCTAATCCTAAATAATTACTGAAAATTTGGTAAAATGGAAAGGAAAACAAGTAAGGAAGGGCTAAGTTCGGGTGTCACCGAACATTTTATACTCTCGCATGATAAAGTGATAATCGAGATTTCATTATCCGTCATTTACATATTTTTCAAATACCGTATTTTTGTAAAGTTTTATTCCGCTATCATCATTGGTTCCTAATGTATATATATATATTATACAGAGAAGGCATCAGATGGAATTCAAAATAGCGTTATATTGGAAGAAGGCGTGGTTGTGAACCGATTTCACCTATATTTCGTACGTGTCATCAGGGTGTTAAGAAAATATTATACACCGAATTTCATTGAAATCGGTCTAGTAGTTCCTGAGATATGGTTTTTGGTCCATAAGTGGGCGAGGCCACGCCCATTTTCAATTTTTAAAAAAAGCCTGAATGCAGCTTCCTGCTGCAATTTCTTCCGTAAAATTTAGTGCTTCTGACGTTTTTTGTTAGTCGGTTAACGCACTTTTAGTGATTTTCAACATAACCTTTGTATGGGAGGTGGGCGTGGTTATTATCCGATTTCTTCCATTTTTGAACTGTATATGGTAATGCCTGAAGAAAAAGACTCTATAGAGTTTGGTTGACATAGCTATAGTAGTTTCCGAGATATGTACAAAAAACTTAGTAGGGGGCGGGGCCACGCCCACTTTTCCAAAAAAATTGCGTCCAAACATGCCCCTCCCTAATGCGATCCTTTGTGCCAAATTTCGCTTTAATATCTTTGTCTATGGCTTAGTTATGACACTTTATAGGTTTTCGGTTTCCGCCATTTTGTGGGCGTGGCAGTGGGCCGATTTTGCCCATCTTCGAACTTAACCTTCTTATGGAGCCAAGGAATACGTGTACCAAGTTTCATCATGATATCTCAATTTTTACTCAAGTTACAGCTTGCACGGACGGACGGACAGACGGACGGACAGACGGACGGACGGACAGACAGACATCCGGATTTCGACTCTACTCGTCACCCTGATCACTTTGGTATATATAACCCTATATCTGACTCTTTTAGTTTTAGGACTTACAAACATCCGTTATGTGAACAAAACTATAATACTCTCCTTAGCAACATTGTTGCGAGAGTATAAATATAACTGTTATGTATAAAAATGGAAAATGACTGATAAGATAGGCAGTCATAACCAAATAATAACAAAACAAATAACCCATAGCATAGGAAGAGCGAGTAAGCTAATCACACCGACGTGTAGTGAGAGAGGAGAAATTGTTACTTTTTTCCAGAGGCTAACTTTTACCGTCTTGTAGGGTTATTTTTAAAAGGTGAATTGAGCTATTACCCTACAAGCCGGAGGTAATAGATTGCACAAACACATTCAAACATTTCAGCTGTTCATCAACAGTGTTACATTTTGTGCAATTTTCTATTGAACGGGAGAAAGCGTAAGTAAGAAAGAGAAAAAGAGCTTATCGAAATATTAATTCATTAAAAGAGAAAAGGCGATACAAAATTTTTCAAGAAGAAGAAATAATAACAGAAGATGGGAAATGCGCGATAGTTTGGTTAGCTTTGGCATTTCGACGAGTAAGCTCTTATTTGATTAATATTTTAATTACGAAAAATTATTTCTAATATACCTATATGTTGTTATTTATACTCCTCTTTATATATTAAAACACAAGCTTTGTTTCTAGTTTAGTTATTTCAATTTTGTATTTTATGTTTTATATGCACCGCAGCACCAGCACCACAACTTAACTTACTCAGTACAGAAAAGGAAAAGGGAAGAAAACAAAACAGTGTTACCGTGGTATACATTTCATGAATTACTTAAATATTTCAATAAGTGTTGGTCAATGTTGTTTTTGTAGAACGGAATAGGGGTATTCCAACACTATATATAGGAATCAAAGCGATATTTTTAACTAAAACTTTATTTTTTGCAGATTAACAAGCCGAGAATGATTGGAGTAAGTTTACAAAAACGACTAGACATTGCTGGCCGTGATATCACATGATATCTGTTTAAGGTAGTAGTCTGGTAACTTATGCTTATAATCATGACTTTTTTGGAGGGCGGTTTTCTATAGGAAAATAAAAATGAATTCTCTTGAATATTTATAGTGTTTTTATTTACATATTGAAAATATAAAAAAAGAAAATTTGACAAAATTTAATACTTTACTACTATTATTATTGTAACTCGAAGTTGGAACCTCAACAAAAAGGAACGTGGGTGGCCCGGGTAATTTTGGATTTTGATGTTATCTGAAATCAAATATTCTTAATTATTCTTAATAGACATGTCATTCTGGTCGGAACTACAGAAGTTAAATTTCAAGTGTAAATAACAAAATGGCGTACTTTGAAAAAAAGTCCTTTTATTTTAGCAAAGAAAAGGTTGTAAAATAAAAAGTTAGGGGTGAAAAAATCCTCGTTAGTACCAACGAGAACTGTAAGTGTGTAGAATAGCCTGTTAAGACTTGAAAGCAATCGTTTCTGTAGAAAAAAAGTTAGGACCCGGGCCGACCAGAAAAACAATGTTTTGAGAAAAACGCGTTTAAAGTTCAACAACTCCGAGAGAGAGGACTCCGAGGCGCTCTAGGAAACTCGTTATAACTCCCGAAATATTTTGATTTTCTGTCTGAAATTTTCACAGTATATTCTCAAGACATTGTACTTTCAAATTAAGCAAAAAAAAGATCGATTTTTTTAACCCAAGTTACCAGACCTTAAGGTTAGTGGCACTTAAAACAGAAACAGTGCGTAGCATTGGAAACACTTGAGCTTGTCACAAATACCTTTCAAGTAGCGAATTTAACAAATATAAACTTTTTTTCGTTACCCGATGTATATGTGACAAATGTTTTGAGGCGCTATTCCAATAGCATTTAATAAACTTTGAAGGACAAGGCATCGCTGGGTGAGCGTTTAACACCATACAGATGATATATGACTGGAGTAAAAGCATCTTATGAAATAAATCTCCTGCTTTATACTAGAGGTATGACATTTTTTTTGATTAGATGCTCCATTCCTTGTTCTCTCAGTATCTGCTCATATCATTTTTGTGTTTTCTTTTGCAGTCTTAATTTATTACATTTTAATATAGCGTAATATAATTTAAATGATGCTATATATATGGTTATTCCAAGGATACAAAGTATTATAATAGTTATAAATGTAGTTCTTACAGGATGTTCTTCAAATGGTATTAGGAAAGTGTGTAATTTTTGTATATTGCTACATTTATATTCTGACCTAGTTTCTAAAATTTTTAATATTTTTATAATTTCTACTGTAAGTAACTTTACAAATTCGTCAATTTCTTCTTTTTGATTATGGTATACATCAGAATCTATTTATCATTAGCTTTAACAAATTGTACGAGGTTTTTTCCTTCGTAAGTTTTATTATTTATGGGTTGGGGTCAAAATTCTGCTTTTTTGGAAATTCTGCATTCATAATTCCGGAAGTCGGAACACCGGGAATCAAAGTTATGAAAGTCAATATTCTGGAATTCAAAATTCTGGATAACGAAATTCTAAATTGCAAAATTCTGAATTGCAAAATTCTGAATGGCAAAATTCTGTAATTAATGATTAAAAATGCGTGTTGATAACAAAAAAGTGCGTGTTGATAACAAAAAAGTGCGCACTTTTTTTGTTATCAACACGCATTTTTAATCATTAATTACAGAATTTTGCCATTCTGTAATCATATGTTTTATTGCCTAGTAAGTAGTTTTTTACAATTGCATGATTGTATTTGTTATTGTTATTCCTTTGTTTGTTGTTGTTCATTTACTTTTTTGTACTACTATGATTGTATTTGTTATTGTTATTGCTTTGTTTGTTGTTCTTCATTTACTTTTTTGTACTGCCATAATGATTTAGTTTACTATGTACCTACATATACATACATATATGTACTGACTAAGCAATGTGTTACTGCAATTTCATTAATAAAAACGTGCTAAATATTTTTGTGAAATGGTGGAAAATATAACTGTGGTGAAGTCTAATAAAGGAAAAGACATGTTAAACGTCGACGGCTACTTCTTCTATGTATTTGGAACGAAAAAATAAGAAAACATTTAACTGGACTTGTTCTGAACGAATTAAAAACAAATGTACCGTGCGTATTGTCACACAATTCGATGGCTGTGAACATGTTATACGAAAAAAAAGAAATTAATCTATTTGGTCTTTATTTGTTAATAATGTTGTTTTTTGTCTTTCCGATAAACAAGTTTGAATTTTGGAATCATTTTGGAGGTTATGTTTTGTTTATGTTATATTATTATGTATGTATAAGCAAATTTATATAAGATACACGATTTGGCTCAAATTTTGGGGAAAAAATTTCCAGAATTATTTCTGGAAAACGAAAATTCCGGAATTATGAAAAACCAGAATTTTGAAATGCAGCCAAAAAAAGCGAAGGAATTGCGGATCTCCGATTTCCAGAATTTTGTCGACCCAGAATTTTGATTCCGGAATTTTGACTTCAGAATTTTAATTTTAGAATTTTGACCGTTTCCCATTATTTATTACATGGGTTCCTTCTATAATTACATATGTTACCTTCACTTATTTGTTAAATTGGTTCATTATTTTCTTCTTTTGTTTTACAGTAAGCTTCTTCATTTTGTAGTATGGGTATTGTAGAATTATCTGGGTTTGCTTGTTCACATACTATACATATATTTGTTCATATTATTGATACATTTATTTATTGGTACAAATTGATTTTCACAACTAGCTATTAATGGGTCTAATATTCATTTACCATGATTATATTTGACTGGTGTAACATTAAACGTTTTACATTTTTTTAATAATGACAGGGTATTTATATATTATTACAAATGTGCCGCAAATTCCGCCAATAAATAAATCTGAATACTCCAAAAAATCTATGACTAGAATATCTGTTTGTTCACTGTTTATTATTTTTTGAACTTCCTCGATATTTATTGCTGCCGAGTAAAAGTTTTTATTTTTTGCAAAATTAATAGCGGTTGTTAGATCTAGTAATTCACGATGTACTTCTTGTAGTATCATTTTTTCTTTTAATAATTTTTCGAAATGTGAAGTGATTACATTTTGTTTGTTGTTATATATCACTATATCGTTAATCTTTTGTTTTATCTTAACCATATCGTCATGATCGGGCACATCTGTTATAAAGCTAAATATGGATCCTAGAAAATCGAATACTCTTTTAGTACTACGCGCTAAGAGTTGATCCTAGAAGACTTCAATCTTATTAATTAATGCTATGTCATCTAAGAATCCTGTCTCTGCGACTATATGATCGTGCATGGATTCTGCTATAGTTTCGTAGTGTTATACGAGTAATATCATTGATAAGTTTACCATATGGAATAGATAATTTTCTTCCTTGTATGTGTATGAAGGATCTGTTTGTGTTAGGACGAATTTCTTTCCTTCTAATTAGTCAGTGTTATAGCAGAATTAGCGAACACCGCAAAACCGCAGCCCGAATCTGTTGATACGACCTATCTTATGTGAGCGCAATGTAAATGATCAATCAACATCGCTTCTACCGCCCGCTTTACCACAGGATACCGTAGAATTTCCCACGATTTGGATTTTTCCCGCAGAAAGCGCTGATTGCTCTCTCACAACGCAGGACTGCCAGTCTCGATATA
The DNA here is from genome assembly GCF_016617805.1 of Bactrocera tryoni. NCBI lineage: Eukaryota > Metazoa > Arthropoda > Insecta > Diptera > Tephritidae > Bactrocera > Bactrocera tryoni. The sequence continues at coordinate 11,585,075 of NW_024396366.1, read as the reverse complement.
CTGTAGTACTTATAAAAATTGTCTTCAATATGTTTGAAATTTTCTTAAACTAACTCAAAATCAGAGTCGAATGCCATTATTTATAAATATATAAACTATTTTTAATAGTTTGTTTTCAGTTTTGATATTTTATATTATGAAAAATTTTAATTGAAAACTTAGATGTGTACAAAACTATATATGCGTATTGAGCAATGCAAACATTGTTCAAATGAAAACAGAAAAAGGTAGCTGATTTCTACGTGCTCAACTTTTGACACATTTTGCTCGCTACGGGCGGCGGCTGAGAAAGGGAGGAGCGGAATTCGCTGATTCAGCTATTCCCCCTTGTACTTGAAGGTACAGTTGCATCAATGTTATTACTTTGAACATTTCTAATGCTATCTTTATGGTCGACCCTCCCCTTGGTTGTTATGACTGTGTCCTCGGTTTTCTTTTACTACGTGTTTGACGTATCTTTTACTGAATTTGTCTATAATTTGTCCTGGCATAAAATCTCGATTCGTCCTGTTTCTATTGTGGTATTCTAGCATATAACTTTGTTTATTTTTTATTCTTTCCGCGATTTCTGGATACTTTTCACGGTTAAAAAATATATTTATAGTTTTTTCTTCACAGACTGTATGAATCGTCTTATTGCATTCTTTGACTGCCTGAGATATTTCTTCCTCTGGCGAACTCTCCTTGTCTACTGCTATACATAGTACAAGCTATCTCTAATAGTGTAGAGTGCAACCGTTCGATATGCGCGTTTGTTGTCGAATGATAGACTGCTGCTCGAGTATATCGTATTTGTAGTTTGTTTAACAGAGCTATCGTGTCTCTTCCAACGAATACATTTTCGTTATCTGACATGAGTTTGTTACAGTGTGGGAATATTTGTGTGATGACTTCATCTAAGATTTCATAGAAATGTCCTTTTGTGTCTCTTCTTTATTGGCGCAGACACCGCTTACGCGATTATAGCCGAGTTAACAACAGCGCGCCAGTCGTTTCTTCTTTTCGCTGCCTGGCGCCAATTGGATATTCCAAATGAAGCCAGGTCCTTCTCCACCTGACCCTTGCAACGGAGTTGAGGTCTTCTTCTGCTTCCCCCGGCGGGTACTGCGTCGAATACTTTCAGAGCTGGAGTGTTTTCGTCCATTCGGAAAACATGACCTAGCCAGCGTAGCTGCTGTCTTTTAATTCGCTGAACAACGTCAATGTCGTCGTATATATCGTACAGCTCATGGTTCCAACGAATGCGATATTCGCCGTGGCTAATGCGCAAAGGACCATAAATCTCTCTCAGAACTTTTCCCTCGAAAACTCGCAATGTCGACTCATCAGTTGTTGTCATCGTCCATGTCTCTGCACCATATGGCAGGACGGGTATTATGAGTGATATATAGAGTTTGGTTTTAGTTCGTCGAGGGAGGACTTTACTTCTTAATTGCCTATTCAGTCCGAAGTAGGATGATGGAGTAATGTGTAGAAGTTCACGCAAGTTAGTAAAGTTATCTGATCGCCATTCACTTGGGAGTGGCAAGAAACAATTCTTTTACATATGACTCAAGCAGCTCACGACTTCCGGTCTTTGACTAAATATCCTCTGGGTAACCTAAGAACATCCGTTTGAAGACGAGTTAAAGTGAGAAGGCGAAACATTCCTTACATAAGGTTGTACGCTGGGTTTGGGACCCGCCACGTAAAAAAACACCCCCAATATAACAACCAGCCTCGGATGAGAGACCCCCTTTTGATGATGAACATGGAAAACGAAATAAGGACTACGATTTAAGGACAGGCACCTGGAATGTCCGGTCCGCTAATTGGGAAGGTGCAGCTGCCCAGCTGGCTGATGTCCTCGTTAGACTGACTTTAACGGCAGAGTGGGCAAAGAAGGTATCTTTGGCACTACGGTCGGTAAATTCAGCCTCCACGATGAAACATTCCCAAATGCGTTGAGGCTGATCGACTTCGCCGGGGCCCGAAATATGGTCATCTGTAGTACTGAATTCCAGCATAGGAAAATTTATCAAGCCACCTGGCTGCCTCCGGATCAAAGAGCCACCAACCAGATCGATCCTATTGTGATAGACGGAAGACGCGCGACCAGTGCACGTCAGCAAACACAGGGAAGGTTCGACGTCGAGAAGCTGGAATCACATCACACTGCCGAACGATTTTCTACTCGGCTTGCACTCCTATTCACCGAGAGCACTCGTCAACAACTCGGTATAAGGGAACTGTGGGACGGCATTTCAAACTCCTTACGTACAGCGGCAACCGAAACCATTGGTTTTCAGAAAAATCAAAATAATAGCTGGTACGACGAGGAGTGCTGTATCGCCGCGGGGAAAAAAGAGACTGCCTACCTCGCCACGTTACGATCGACCACTACACGTGCGGGATGGGATAGATACCGAGAGTTGAAGAGGGAAGCGAGACGCATTTGCAGACAGAAAAAGAAAGAGGCCGAAATGCGTGAGTACGAAGAGCTTGATAAGCTGGCCGACAGGGGTAATGCTCGAAAATTCTACGAAAAATGCGGCGGCTTACAGAAGGTTTCAAGACCGGAGCATACTCTTGTAGAACCCCAAAGGTGATCTAGTCACTGATGCCCAGAGCATAGTTAAATTATGGAGGGAACACTTCTCCAGCCTGCTGAATGGCAGTGAACGCACAACACCAGGAGAAGGAGAACCCGATTCCCCAATCGATGACGATGGAGCAGACGTTCCATTACCCGACCATGAAGAAGTTCGAATAGCAATTGCCCGCCCAAGAACAACAAAGCGGCAGGGGCCGACGGACTACCGGCCGAGCTATTCAAACACGGCGGCGAAGAACTAATAGGGAGCATGCATCAGCATCTTTGTAAAATATGGTCGGACGAGAGCATGCCCAACGATTGGAATTTAAGTGTGCTATGCCCAATCCATAAAAAAGGAGACCCCACAATCTGCGCCAACTACCGTGGGATTAGCCTCCTCAACATCGCATATAAGGTTCTATCGAGCGTTTTGTGTGAAAGATTAAAGCCCACCGTCAACAAACTGATTGGACCTTATCAGTGTGGCTTCAGACGTGGAAAATCAACAACCGACCAGATATTCACCATGCGCCAAATCTTGGAAAAGACCCGTGAAAGGAGAATCGACACACACCACCTCTTCGTCGATTTCAAAGCTGCTTTCGACAGCACGAAAAGGAGCTGCCTTTATGCCGCGATGTCTGAATTTGGTATCCCCGCAAAACTAATACGGCTGTGTAAACTGACGTTGAACAACACGAAAAGCTCCGTCAGGATCGGGAACAGACAAGGCGACTCCCTATCGTGCGACTTCTTCAACCTGCTCCTGGAGAAAAGAGTTCGAGCTGCAGAACTAAACAGAGAAGGTACCATCTTCTATAAGAGTGTACAGTTGCTGGCGTATGCCGACGATATTGATATCATCGGCCTCAACACCCGCGCCGTTAGTTCTGCTTTCTCTAGGCTGGACAAGGAAGCACAGAAAATGGGTCTGGTAGTGAACGAGGGCAAAACGAAATATCTCCTGCCATCAAACAAACAGTCGTCGCACTCGCGACTTGGCTCTCACGTCACTGTTGACAGTCATAACTTTGAAGTTGTAGATAATTTCGTCTATTTAGGAACCAGCATTAACACCACTAATAATGTCAGCCTGGAAATCCAACGCAGGATTGCTCTTGCCAACAGGTGCTACTTCGGACTGAGTAGGCAATTGAAAAGTAAAGTCCTCTCTCGACGAACAAAAGCTAAACTCTATAAGTCGCTCATAATTCCCGTCCTGCTATATGGTGCAGAGGCTTGGGCGATGACAGCAACCGATGAGTCGACGTTACGAGTTTTCGAGAGAAAAATTCTGCGAAAGATTTATGGTCCTTTGCGCATTGGCCACGGCGAATATCGCATCCGATGGAACGATGAGCTGTACGAGATATACGACGACATTGACATAGTTCAGCGAATTAAAAGATAGCGGCTACGCTGGCTAGGTCATGTTGTCCGGATGGATGAAAACACTCCAGCTCAGAAAGTATTCGACGCAGTACCCGCCGGGGGAAGCAGATGAAGAGGAAGACCTCCACTCCGTTGGAAGGACCAAGTGGAGAAGGACCTGGCTTCGCTTGGAATATCCAATTGGCGCCACGTAGCGAAATGAAGAAACGACTGGCGCGCTGTTGTTAACTCGGCTATAATCGCGTAAGCGGTGTCTACGCCAATTAAGAAGAAGAAGAATCGTCATCTGATTGTATTAATTCAATTTGTATTTTGAAGAAATTAAAGTGTGATTTTACGTTTTTTATATTCCTAATATCGGATGGTTCCGCCCGTTGCATTGAGGACTCGGAGGTATTATTGATTTGTCGTGAAAATTCGTCCGCGACTACATTTTCTTGTCCGGTTTGTATTTTAATTTAGCGCCGTATTCCTCTATTAGATATTTCCATCTTTTATGTTTAATATTCGGATTCTTTTACAAAATGGAAAAAATTAATGACTGCTGGTCTGTATAAATTGCTAGATCGGCTATTCCGTAGAAATAATTTCTTAATTTCTGAAGTGCCCATGCTCTGATTAACATCTCCTTCTCGTTGGTTGAATAATTCTGTTATCTTTTTATTAAAGTTCTAGATATAAAGGCTATTGGGTTTTTACCTAGACTTAATACCGCACCAATAGCATAATTGCTAGCGTCTGTGGTTAAATCAAATCCTTTTTTAAAATCTGGTTGGTATAGTTCTACCTGTTCCTTTAATTTCTCTTTAATAGTATTCATTGCTTTAATTGCATTATTATTCAGGTTTAATTTTATATTGAAGCTTTTGTTTTTTTTTTCCTCGAAAATAAATGGTTAGTGGTTTACAAATTTGTGCGAAGTCTGTAAAGAATTTACGATAGTAGGAGCATAATCCAAGAAAAGATCGCAAATATTTTAGATTTTCCGGTATTCTATATCTATCTATAACTTCAATCTTTGACGGATCTACTGTAATTCTTCCATTTTTAATTATATGCCCTAGAAATTCCGTCTGTGTTTGGAAAATGTTTGACTTTTCCTCAGATATCTTCATATTGGCATTATGGAGTGTCTGTATTATATTGGTAAAGTCTCTATTATGCTCTCCGGGTGTGGTCGAGTATATCAGTACGTCATCTATATATAAATGTGAGGGACTTTCTTTAAATTAAACGCTTTAGTTTCTTTTTAAATGTATAAAATGATTTATTTATGAAAACCGGCTAAACAACGTAGGATTGATCACTCAGTGATTAAAAGATAGTTTATTTTAACAAATATTTTTTGGAGGGCACGAACGTACTTAGTGAAGTTTCAAAGTCAAGTGTCGTCCTTTTCAACGGTCTCTGTCGGCGTTTTTTGCTTTTGTTAAGTCCGTTCATTTAGGGCGTATGTTTAGGGTTGCATGTGTGCGTAAGTCAGGTCAGGTCAGAGTTGCAATCCCACATACATATGCGCATTTACAATGTATGGAGGAAGTATATCGTCAACACATCTTTGAGATATAGAAGGAGCATTTTTTATTCCAAAGGGTAGTCTAATAAATTCATATATTTTGCTCCGTTAACGGAAAATGCAGGTTTCTCTCTATCTTCTTCTTTTATTATTATTTGATGGAACTGTCCATATTGGTGCATTGTATGGGCTCCTGCCTTCTTTCATTATACCATTTTCTAATAATTTCCCTATTTCTTTATAAGTAAGGATATTACCTAACCCAGAATGGGTCGTTATTTTCAGTTCTAATTTCTGCTTGAACTATAGTTGTATGTGGCAAATGTTCATTTTTGTAATAATTTTTCATTAAGTTATCTATTTGTTGTTTATACTTTTCCGACTCTAATCATGTAGTTCAACTACTCGCTTTTTGAGTGGTTCTTCACTTTTGTGAATGTGACAGAGTATTTCAATAGATTTATTATGACTTTCATTTTCCGTAAGGAGTCTTCTCCTAATATTATATTAAAATCTTTTAATTTATCAATTTCATAAAAATTTTAATAATGTCCAACTAAATTTACTACCATGTAACGTATTTGTTTTTATAAGTTTATCTAATACAATTCTTTTATATAACTACTAGTTGCACCTGAGTCTAAAAGTATATATGTACATGGACTTACGGTCTGGTGCTATGCGCTGTAAAGTTGGTAGGCCGTGTCGTCTTATAATAAGTGCTTCTGGACGGTGTACTCATTGTATAATGGCTGGATATCTTGCATGCCATCATTTATTTAGTTGACCCTCTGTGCCTGTGAACGTTGGTGTCTGTATCTTCTCTGGTTCTCTTGAATTGATTCGTTTTGATGACTCTTGCTGCCCCTTGCTGCTTTTCAAAACGGGTTTTGATGATGTTGTTGCGGATGCTGTGCGCCTGGTTGGTGCAACGTATGGTTGTAGTTTGCTTGATTTCCGTTGTAGTTTTGTCATGTCGGTCTTCTGAATCTGACTGATGAATCGACGTCCATCGGTTCTATTGCTTGCTTTCGTTGATGACTGTACGTAGGTTGCTGGAATGTTCTCTGCGGCTGTTGCATTCTTGGTGTATACTCCAGATGTTGGTGTATTGCATCATGTTGCATTGCACGTGCGATTCCATAAGCTTCCATTAGTGTTGTGCAGGCTCTTGAATATATGTAATGCATTCTTTATGGCTACGTTGCGAAGTCCAGATATAAACGTTGGAGTGGCTTTAGATTGTATTTCCTTGTTTAAAGCTTAAACCACATATTAATTTTTGAGTTATGTGCTGAGCACATAGAGCGCGACAGACTGCAAGCGACATCTGTCAAATATTAAAACGCACACGTTCTTATGTAACCCGGATTAGAAATACGGCGAAAGGTGAAATTTTAATGGAACTTAAGAGCGCGCAAATGGAAAATACTGCTGACTACACCTGCAAAATAGGCAAAGTGCTGGAAGAACAATCCAAAATTAAAGCCCTAACGAGTGAAACAACAACGGAAATCCGAGATGTGGATGACGTAATGAAAATGCCTGAAAATATTGTACCACACATGCTACGTTCCCAGCAGGTGTGGAATTTTGTTAGAGAATGGAACGCCAGCCCTAATAGAGCTTAGAAAGAAGGAATGGAAGAGAAAGATTGAAAGACGGGTGATCAACGTGGAGTTGGAAAATTTATAGAACGAGAATCAATTGCCTAAAGCTTATCCTTGCAAAGAAATGCATAGCGGCGGTTTTGCAAGGAAAAATAAATTGCTAGAAGAGACGGAGTTAGGATTTAGTACGTAGGCGTCCTACCCCGCAGGTCCAGCACTAGGTAACAATAGCGGAACATGCGCGAGTCTGATGAATCGTGCATGCCGTCTGAAACAGGACGATATCTCCTCCGGCAACAAAAAAAAAACAAAAACACGTTCTTATGGACACAGCTATTTAGAAAGCTGCCCGACTACACTACTGCAGGCTCTCAGTTGTCGCTCTCGCTAACTTGAAAATATTTTTAAATTTGTCGACGACAGTACAGTTTACAGTAGAGAGGAGTGATGAGTGGTGATTATTCAAAGCTCTAACAAACCCGACGTTCTTTTACAAAGAGAAGAATAAAAACAGCTCTGTTCTATCATTTGTAATAACAACTGATAATTTAAAACAAATAAATTTACCTATTTATTTATTTTTTGCATACAAAATTTCACTTTGAACAAAATATTAAAATATCATTGAAGTGATAGCAGAGAACGTATATTATAGAGAAGGTTCAACTACGGACAAGCGTGTAAACTGTCAAGAGCCATGAATTTTCTATTAGTGGATTTCACCACTCTTGGCTCGGCAGGAGAAGTTTTAACAGATATGAGTGAAAAGAGCTGAGAATTCAATGAAAATTATGCTCAGAAATATACATTGCTTTTACAGACACCTGTTGGCCTTTTGGCTTATATTTTTATACGTTTACATGCTATCATATCAACTGATATAAATATAATTTTGCGATTATAGCCGAGTTAACAACAGCGCGCCAGTCGTTTCTTCATTTCGCTTCGTGGCAATTGGATATTCGAAGTGAAGCTATATTTTTCTCCACCTGGTCCTTGCAACGGAATGAAGGTCTTCCTCTTCCTCTGCTTCCCTCGGCGGGTACTGCGCCGAATTCGGCTTGGAGAGGTCCTTCCCGATCCTAACGAAAATTTTGGTGTTGCTCAAAGTCAGTTTACGCAGCGGTATTAGTTTTGCGGGGATACCGAATTCAGACATCGCGGCATAAAGGCAGCTTCTTTTCGTGCTGTCGAAAGCAGCTTTGAAATCGACGAAGAGGTGGTGTGTGTCGATTCCCCTTTCACGGGTCTTTTCCAAGACTTGGCGCATGGTGAATATCTGGTCGGTTGTTGATTTGCCAGGTCTATAGCCACACTGATAAAGTCCAATCAGTTTGTTGACGGTGGGCTTTAATCTTTCATCCAATACGCTCGATAGAACCTTATACGCGATATTGATCCGGGTCTCCGTTTTTTTGGAGAGGGCAAAGCACACTTATATTCCAATCGTTGGGCATGCTTTCATCCGACCATATTTTACAAAGAAGCTAATGCATTGTACTTATCAGTTCTTCGCCGCCGTGTTTGAATAGCTCGGCCGGCAATCCATCGGTCTTTCGGTCATCGCTGCTTTATTGCTCTTCAGACGGGAAATTGCTATTCGAACTTCTTCATGGTTGGGCAATGGATCGTCTGCTACATCATCATCGATTGGAGAGCGGGTTATTCAGCAAACTGGATAACTGTTCCCTCCTTATATTTAGTATGCTCTGGGCATCGGTTACTAGATCACCTTTGGGGGCTCTACTAGAGTATGCTCCGGTATTCGAACCTTCGGTTAGTCGCCGCAGTTTTTCGTAAAATTTTAGATCATTACGCCTGTCGGCCAGCTCGCCAAGCTCTTCATACTCACGCATTTCGGCCTCCCTCTCTTCCTGTCTGAAAATGCGTCTCGCTTCCCTCTTCAACTCTCGGTATATATCCCATCCCGCACGTGCTGTGGTCGATCGTAACGTTGCGAGGTAGACAGTCCGATTGCTCTCCGCTGCGACTCGGCACTCTACGTCGAACCAGTCTTTGACGAGTGCTCCAGAGAGCAGGAGTGCAAACCGAGTAGAAAATTATTTGGCTGTCTGTTGTGGTTGCAACTTCTCGACGTCGAACCTTCCGTGTGTTTTTACTACAGATAACCGTAGTTCCGGCCCCGGCGAAGTCCATCAGCCTCAACGCATTTGGGGATGTTTCATCGTGGAGGCTCAATTTACCGACCGTAGTCGCCAAGTACGATTTTGACATCGTGGCGGGGGCAGCTCTCATAAGTGCGCTCCAAGCACTCATAAAAGACATCTTTGATCACATCGTCCTTCTCTTCCGTCGGGGCGTGGGCGCAAATCAGCGATATGTTGAAGAACCCCGCTTTGATGCGGATTGTGGCTAGACGTTCATTCACCGGAGTGAATGATAGTACTCGGCGACGGAATCTCTCTCCCACAACGAATCCAACACCAAACTTGCGCTCCTTTATATGGCCACTGTAGTAAATGTCGGACCTACTCGTCTCTGTCCTTGTCCCGTCCACCTCATTTCTTGGACGGCGGTGATGTCAGCCTTTATTTTCACGAGGACATCAGCTAGCTGGGCGGCGGCATCTTCCCAATTAAGGGACCGGGCATTCCAGTTGCATATCCTCAAAGGCGTTTTTTACGTGGCGGGTCCCAAACCCAGCGCACAACCCTGAGGAGAGGATGTTTCGCCTTTTCACTTTAGCTCGCCTTCAAACGGATGTAGCTGGCCTACCTAGAGGTTACTTGGTCAAAGGCCGGAAGTCGTGAGCTGCTTGAGCCATATGTAAAATAATCGTAATTCTGGCCACTCCCAAGTGTATGGAGATCAGAGAACTTTCCTAACATGCGTGAACTTCTACACATGACTCCATCCTTACAATCTAGATGTATCACTTGGCCTGATACGAATGAAAGACAAGATATCGTTTAAACAACATACAATGAGATGCTTCATTGCATTGGGTATATTAATGGGACTGAATTGAAACTTGCAGAAGCACCAGTCTTTAACCATTCGGCTTATTTTTTTAAATCTATTCCATAAAGGCGCAAGTTGTATGCGATTAACAGTTAAAAATTCAGACCGAAATTCATAGTATTTGATAAGTTACAGCTCATAGTCGCCAACGTGTCTTAAGCGACTGTCTACCAGGTGCCATGACAAGTCTGCAGCTGCTACGTTTCTAAACGCATTTTTCTCGAATCATCATTTTCTGAAACTGTCATGGTCCTAACAAAAAAAGTATTCAACCGATTGCCTAAAAATTTACATATGTTCTTCTATGGACTCATTTATAGTTATCGTCCCTACCAGAATTGTTTATTTTCGAAAATATTTTCATATTTTTTTAAACGATTTTTAACGAAAAAAAACAAGATTTTCGTGACTTTTTTTGAAGTTCGACAGTTTTTGTGTTTTTAATGAAATTGATTATATTTGGTATGGACGATAGCCGCAGAACTACTGAATGCCGCTATTACAATGACCAGTGAACTACTTTTTTTTGTTGGAGACTACTTTGGTTAAAAAAAAAATATATTAAAAATGTAAGAAACGAAAAAAAATTTTTTTTGTACATTTCAAAATACAAATAAAAAGGTATTAAAAAATGAAAATGATTGAATTTTGTTGTCGCATAAAAAAAAATTTCTTAAAAAGTGGTAAAATATGTGCGTTCACATGAGTGTCCCCCCTTAAGGGTTAGGCATATAGTAGCAGAACACTTTGGTAGTGTAGGC